>NW_028301597.1:53305000-53501167 GCF_987345545.1 Pholcus phalangioides
GTTAGTGCGTCATCAGGTTAACACGTCACTCCGCTTAACGGGTCACTTTTTGGAAGTCTCAGTTGTCCTCAGGCAGGAATTGGCACAGCTATGGCTTACTCCGTTTAACGAGTCACTCCGCTTACTGAGACATATTTTTGCTCTCCCAAGAGTGACTCATTAACGAGGTTTGACTGTATATATAGGAAAAACTCATACCGGCAGCGAAGCAGCATTCTTTCGCATCTCGGGAGCCCGTCAGAGTAGGTCGTTTTCTTCTACTCTTCTTTTAGCTCCACGACGGGAGCATTATCCTGTTCCTCCTCATTCGGAAGTTCAACCTTCAGAAGGGGACTGACGTTGACCAGCTGAGGTGCAGTAGGGTCAGATTCCACTCTTGGAGTAGGTGGAGAGGTGGAAGGAGCACCAGTGTTCTCTAATTCTCTTTTGTTTTCATTGTCGCAGTTGAATGGGACAATATTCTTAGTCCCTTTGCTTCTTGGTGGGGGGGATGGCATTACCCCTACTAACCGATGGAGGAATTGATTCCCATGCAGAAGACCTACGGTGATTATCATGCGACTTCCTCTGACTTGTATCTTCGATCACCTTTCTCAAAGCAAGCAGCTGTTCTTCCATTCTGGAGATGCTGTTGCAGTTGAGTACACGAACTGCGGGAAGATTGCGAAGATCTCGCGCAACGAAATTAGGAACGAATCTCTTATACATTGCAAGCCTAAGCGTGACGATGATGTCTTCCATCTCAAGCATCGAACGAGGGTTAGTTGACGAACCACGACGATTCACATTTTTGGATGTAAAATCATCAGGAAGATGATCCATTATCTCAATTTTTGCCTCATGTATGGCGCCATCATTATAGAAATTAAAATCACGTTCTCGTTTGCGATCGGCTCTGCCATTTTTCTTTTCTGTTCTCCTCCTCCGCTCTAGTTGCCAGTTCATTTTGAATTCGATTCTTGTCTACAACAGCGACTAACTCCCGCTAGAAAGAATACCTTTTCGATATTTTTATTTTATTTTTCTTATGTTTTGTTTCTCTGCTACTGATGAAGGAACTTCCAAATAACGTCGGTTGTTCAATTGTCTTACTCGGTTAATTGTTCGCATCGCTATGGCTGCTCTTTTGTTGGCCTCTATCGCTTGTTGTATGAAATTTAGTTTCTGGTAAATTGTGATACCAAGGTATTTAGCATGTGGTGTCGGATGTAATCTAGCGTCACCTACTGCCAGTGTAAGAACATTGGGTAAACTTTTCTTGTTTGAGTACCACGTGAATGTGGTTTCAACTCTCTAGTCGTTTTTCGCCCTTTATTTAAGATTTTGCGCCCCTCCAGAGCCGACAGAATACATTTTCTTTGATTTATTTGCGTCAATGGAACTTTCTTATTTACCCACGTTCACGTCGGATTTAAAAACCCCTCTTGAGCGGCCGCAGTGGGTCGCATGACCAAGCGCCACCCCTGTACTCTATCACAAGGGGCAAGTGTGCGTTTTGGTTCCCCGCCCATGGCCCTCTACAAGGGCCCGGGACAATTGTCATTATTTTTGGCTTTGTCATGCTATAAATTAACTATAGAAGGGCCCATGGGAAATCTGAGAGGGGGGCGCAAAATATCCTAGTCCAGGAGCCCTGCTATAGGAGCGGTGGGGAGGGGGGCATGCCTCACCCTGAATTTTTTCCGCAATAGTCAAATCAGAACAAAGGAAAAATTCGGCTTCTCACTTGTCCGGTCCCTGGAGTACCAGAAACGGTATCGCGTCAAATCATCGCAAACAAAAACATCGCACGTCAAAACATCGCCGTGACAAAAACATCGCACGTCATAACATCGCCGTGACAAAAACATCGCACGTCATAACATCGCCGTGACAAAAACATCGTTTCAAAAAGACATCGGATATTTTTAATTGCGCTTTATTATTTTATTATTGCTTTATTCCTTAAGATTATACGCTATCACATATTTTTCTGAGATTTTATTACAGAACTAATAAAGGTACAGGTGAACTTGGCTAGTTCGAACTTGGTTAATTCGAATATCAGGTATTCCCTTTGAGTTTCTTGCAAAAACTTGAATTCAATGTCGAAATTACTTGTTTAATTCGATCCCCCCCCCCCCCCCCAACGTTTTGGATAATTCGATGTTTTATGCAGATAATATGTCATTTGCAAAATGTCTCTTATATATGCGTGTGTTACTGCCAAAGCCCGAAGTTGTCTAGTTCTTGAACTGGCCGGCACAGTTGAAACGGCCATTGTGCGAATTTCGGACTTTCGTTAAGCTTTGGCCAGTCCCTATATGTCGATCATTATATATCCCTCCATATATGCATCACCATAATATTGATATTCTGATTTCTTTGATAGTTAAGGTTGCCATTATTATACGGTTAGCTTTGGATAATCATAAGTGGTCATAATTATCACAAAAAATACGTGAGGATGACCCCGAATCATAGGAATCGATATATAGGGACAATTCAAAGCCCGACGAAAGCCCGAACTTTGGACATTGGCCGGGTCAACTGGAGAACTTCGGCAATAACATGTATATGCGTATACAGAGTGAATCCTATTCTGCCAAATGAAAGGTGGGAGGGGGTGATAGAAAAATCCAAGTGGAACATGAAACACCCTTACAACCCTGTCCTATCTTGAACCGTTTCGAGTTATGGTGGATAATCGATTATGGAAAAAAAATACCTGAACAAAAAAAAAAGACCTACACGCAAACTAAGCGCATGTTTGGGAAGAACACAAAAATCCTATAAAGTGACACTAATTTCATCGAAATGTCTTGATTAAGTTGCGAGCGCGAGCGTGTTGAAAGATTGGCGAAGTTCAGAATCGAATTGTCGCCAAAATTTTTAATCACCAATTACGCAAAACCTCTTGTACCTACTACAATTGGTTAAATTTATCAAAAACTTGTCCACTATACCAGCTTTCGAAAGAGCCTACAATAAACAATATTGGTGTTCTGGTTCAGGAGAAATTTAGCCTTTTGTTTGCAGTTTGATGAAAAAAACTATAGTGAATGGTTTATTAATTTAACGGTTTACCAGAAAATCCGTACCCCTTTTTTTGGAATCTGGAAACCATATTTCCATGATGGGGTGGTGCGAAATGTCTCCCCGGCTGAAAAAGCGCCTAATAACGGCTCTGGGTACAGATAATACAAAATTCGAGGATGATGTCACTCTCCGCTTATCCATACAAAGGTTATTAACAGCTAGCTGATGCGAAGATATACTGTGGAAAAAGAGAAGCTTCAACTGTCCTTGCGGGGAATCGAACCCACGACCTTTCACTCTCCGGGTAAAAGAACGTGTTCAGCGCACACGAGCTCCAAGGAAAGACTGAGGTATTCGTTGCCTCTGTATAGTCTAGGGTGGTGGTTCTCAACTGGGGGCCCCAGGATATTCCAGGGGGCCATGGAGGAAAATATCACAAAAGGTGAGTCATGACTGCTGATAAGGGGGCCATGAGGAAATTTATTAAAAGAGTGGCCAAAAAATTTAATTTAAGGGGGCCACAGGAATGAAAAGTGGTTGAAAGGGGGCCATGAGCAAAAAGAGTTTGGGAACCGCTGGTCTAGGACGTTCACTCGATTAGTGAAAGGAAGTGGGTTTGATTCCCCGCAGGGACAGTTAAATTTTCTCTCTTTCCAAAATCTATCTTCGCATCAGCCAGCTGTTAAAAAAAAACTTTTTTTTTTGTATAATACAGAATTTATAAGAACTCTTTCTATTCATTGTCCATTACTCAAAAAAAAGGCCGAATTCGAAGGATTGAGAGAAAACTAATAGGTGTGGAAACAGTCGAACACAGACATACACATGACAGTTTGGCTTTGTCACAACCAAAGCCGCTTGAAAGCTTAATGCACTTTTAGTGCAGCTTTGGTTACCAGTTGAACAAAAAAAAGGGATGAGGTGATTTCCATTACAATTTTTAATCCATTAAATTTTTAGCGTATAATCTTAAGGAATATCGCAATAATAAAATAATGAAGCGCAATTAAAAATATCCGATGTCTTTTTGAAACGATGTTTTTGTCACGGCGATGTTATGACGTGCGATGTTTTTGTCACGGCGATGTTTTGACGTGCGATGTTTTTGTTCGCGATGTTTTTGACCGCGATGTTTTTGTCACAGCGATGTTTTTGACCGCGATGTTTTTGTCACAGCGATGTTTTGACAAGCGATGTTTTTGTGACGGTGATGTTTTGACAAGCGATGTTTTTGTTCGCGATATTTTGACTTAGACCCGTAACATATATATGTTTAATTTTGTTGCGATCTATGCGGATACTTGGGGTCTACGTCATAGATCGCAACGATCGCATAGATCGCAACAAAATTAAACATATATATGTTACGGTAAAAGCCCGAAGGGTGGTAAAAACCCGAAATACGCTTGAAAACGTATACATTTCGGGTTTTTACCAAGCACTTTGGTAAAAGCTGACATTTCGTAACGTTCATGAAAATTAGTGAAAATGGGAATTTTCTTGTTTTCATAAATTTGAGAGCTTGTAATTTAACAATCACAACGATCTTGGTGCTAATTAAGATCATAATTAATTGACTAATTAGTCATTCTAATTAGTCATTTTATAGTGACGGACTCGCGATGCGAGGATCCGGGTTCGAACCCCACAGTGGTGGTCGGCTGAAGTTGGTTTTCTGTGGTTCCCAACTTCAAGGCGCAAATGCGAGCCGATCTCCCTGTTAAAAAGTCTCGCCACAGAGAGCAACAGTCCTACAACGATAAATCATTCAATCATAACACTACACTCATAGTTAGAAAAAAAAAACTGGTAGCAGATGGCAGCACTACACATAACAAACATTACACAGAAACAAACTTTACGTCAGGTTGCACTACACGTACATGCACATTCCCGCATGTACCGATTCGTTGGGGGGTTCCGTGTGGGGGGGGGGTGCATTTGGGGTGTAGCAGTAGTAGGTAGGCCACCCTTAAGTCAGCCACCTCGTTGGGCAATTCGCCTGTTGTGGCGTTGTATTTGTATTTGTATTTGTATTCTAATTCCTGAATACTAATAAATTTGCGAATTTACTAATTTTTATAAATTTGAAAGCTTGTAATTTAATAATCACAACGATCATCTCGATGCTAATTAAAATATTAATTAATCAACTAATTAGCGCTTCAAATTCGTAAAAATTAGTAAAATTGCGAATTTTTATAAACTTGATAGCTTTTAATTCCGCAATCACAACGATCTTGATGCTAATTAAGATGATAGTTTATTAACTAATTAGTCATTTAGATTCGTGCAAATCGGTATGATTGTGAATTTTCCAATTTTCACAATTCTCAAAAGATTTTATAGCTAATCCCAGTGGGGGGGGGGGGGGGGAGCTTTACCAGTTGCAATCTGTAAAACCATGGTGGCCATGGTTCGATACGCTCGCGTGATATAAATTAGAGCTTGTCTTTGAATCACGCCCATCTTTGCCAGGCGCCGATGCACAGGGTGAAGAAAACCAGATGGGAGCCCGATTGGCAATCTGTCGATACAGTACAGTTCTGTAGAGGGTGTTCTTCTTCAGATTACGATGGTATCCCCCCCCCTCCCCCTGCACCCAATAATCGTCTGGAATGATCTAGCGTATTGGTAGCTTTTTTAAGTAAGTAATGTGAGTGTGCCAAAAATATTAGCTTGTTGACGAACCATATTCCTAAAATTTTGAGACCTTTTTCGGCAAACTTAATTTGTTCCCCGTTAGTTTTCATAGTGGGACTCTTTTTCCTCTTGTTTTGCCAGAGAAATGATGATTTGGATAGTTCCACTTACAGATCATTTTGTTGTAAAAATTCGGAGATCTGTGTCAACGCAGCGTTAACAGAGGCTGTAATTTCAGTGGATAGCAGACATCAAGAGAAGGAAATCATCTTTCCTCGTGATGATCCTCGTGGCCCACTGGAGTAGAAGTAATGAATCGAATGTAGTATTCCTAGAAAGCGGGTCCACTACATGAGCCCTGGGGGCAACCTCAAATCAACGTTTTGGATGCTGCTGCTGTACTTATATTAAGAGTGATGGGGTGCGTCCCGAGAAAATGTCCTCCAAAATTTTTCTTAGCTGAAGAGGAATAGACATAATTCGAAGACTATTAGTTATTACCTCATGACACTGCCTTATAGGGCATACCCTATTCCATAGCAGCTTGCGTGCAGAGCCTATTCCAGGAGCTGGATTTGGTTTGCATTATTGCTCGTTTGAAAAGTGTTCGAGCCCTTCGAAAGAAGGCCATAGTGCTTTGATAATATCCGATGATGATGTCTCTCGCCGCTATTACTGCGAAGGTTTTGACTGCTGGGAGATAAATCCAGGAAAGAAAATTCAAGCGTCCTTGTGCGGACCCACGTCCTCTCACTTGCCGGGTGAGCGTACTAGACCACAAAACCAACAAATCCTTTTTGCTTGGAGCTTGTGTGTGCTGAATGGAGCCGTACATGGACAGCCAGACCTAACTCAGGCCGAAGCTCACAATTTCTGAATTGGCACCAGATGTAATTTATCCGAAAATGATGTCACTCTCTGCTGCGAAAGTTTTGACAGCAGTCTGGCTGTCTATGTACGGTCCCGTTCAGAGCACGCGAGCTGCAAGGAAAGAGGATTCGTTTACTTTGTAGTTCAGTGTGCTCACCCGGCAAGTGAGAGGAAGTGGGTTCAATTCTCCGCAAGGCCAGTTGAATTTTCTTTTCTGGATTTATCTTAGCATCAGCCAGCTGTTAAAAAAAAACCTTCGTATGGGTAGCGGAGAGTGACACATCATCTTCGGAAAAACTAAACTGTCTCACGACGGTTCCAGGCGGCGGATAAGCTCGAACCGCCCCTGGGAGAGGGACAGTGCTAATAAGATAATGCCTCACGCGTGAGGCCTTTCAAAATATCCATAGTAAAGCACACTTTAAAAGAGCTTCAAAACTTCCCGTAGAGTAGATAACTGTCCGACAAAATTTAGCAATTTTTTTGTGAAAAAAAGAGTAAAAGGTTATTGATACAGGATAGTTCAGACAAGTGATTTTGAATATGGCTGGCTTTTTTTTTCACACAAGATTTCTAGCAGTTCCAAAAATTGTAGAAAATAAAATGGAACAACTCCTACTCACTGCGCTTGGAACCCACGCTGCTTAAGCAATGACAATGATTTAGAGAACATTTCTTTGAACCAACTTTGATTGGAAATTCGTTTAAAGATAATTAATAGGAATAAGATTTTTGGCTATTCGAAAAACAAATTAGCTGGCACAATACTATAAATTAAATTCTATAAATTTCCCAAGACAATCGTAATCAATCGTTTTCAGAATTTGTAAATTACAGTTATTACGATTGAATATATCGCAACACTATATAGTAACATACTTTTTCCAAAATTTGCCGATTGGTTTTGGTTGTTCCCGAGATGAAAAATCCCGAAATGAGCTGTATAATTACTGTTTACTGCCAATGATCATTAAAATATCCGGGACGTGTGCACTCGATGGCGTTGAGGAAATTAGAAAAATTCGTGAACTTGAATGACTAATTAGTTAATTAATTATGATCTTCATTAGCACCAAGATCGTTGTGATTGATAAGTTACAAGCTTTCAAATTTATAAAAATTAAAAAAATTCACAATTTTACTAATTTTGACGAATTTGAATGACTAATTATCTAATTAATTATGATCTTAATTAGCACCAGGATCGTTGTGATTGATAAGTTACAAGCTTACAAATTTATAAAAATTAAAAAATTCCCAATTTTACTAATTTTGACGAATTTGAACGACTGATTAGCTAATTAATTACGATTTTAATTAGCGTGAGGATCGTTGTGATTACTAAATCACAAGCTTTCAAATTTATCAAAATGAAAAAATTCGCAATTTTACTAATTTTTACAAATTTTAATCACTAATTAGTTGATTAATTAAGATTTTAATTATCATCTGGATCGTTGTGATTACAGAAGATTTCAAGTTTATAAAAATTAAAAAATCCGCAATTTTACTAATTTTTACGAATTTGAAGCACTAATTAGTTGATTAATTAATATTTTAATTAGCATCGAGATCGTTGTGATTATTAAATTACAAGCTTTCAAATTTATAAAGATTAGTAAATTGGCAAATTTATTAATTTTCACGAATTTGAATGACTAATTAGCCAATTAATTATGATCGTAATTAGCACCAAGATCATTGTGATTGTTAAATTACAAGTTCTCAAATTTATGAAAATTAGAAAATTCCCATTTTCACTAATTTTCATGAAATTTACGAAATGTCAGCTTTTACCAAGTCGACTTGGTAAAACCTAGGTTTTACCACTCCTCGGGCTTTTACCGTAACATATATATATTACAGAAATCAGTGGAAATCAAGATGAACATCACTGTCCAATATAGAAAAGGCACTGCAACGGATACACAACATTATAAGGATCCATATGGAGATCACCACAGAATTAAACATATATATAATAGAAATCAGTGGAAATCACAAACTTCACTGTCCAATAGAGAAAAGATAATGCAATGGATATACAACATTATAAGTATCCGCATGGATCGCAACAAAATTAAACATATATATATATATATATATATTACAGAAATCAGTGGAAATCAAGATGAACATCACTGTTCAATAGAAAAGGCATTGCAACAGATATACATTATAAGGGTCCTTATGGTTCATAGTCAGAATCGGTGCACGAGTCATTGTCGTTATGCACTTCTTGTTGGGCTCTTGGCACTATTATTTTGTCCTGATTGTCATTGATGAATTTCATCAGGGTACATAGCTTGTCTCGGATTGCTTTGTTACTGAGGATAGATTTTTTCCAAGCTATGATATCTTCTGTTGGGCTATGCAGGTGAACTCGTTCAGTAACTGGGCACTCTATGGCGAGGTGTAACACGCTGCCAACTTCCCCACATTGACATTTCTCAGACCTTCGGTGGAATCTATGTAGATACGTGGGGAAGGGACTATGTTCAGAGAAGAACTGCACCTACTCTTTGGTCCATTTAAGATTTTTAAATTTCACTATGGGGATCACTTCGAAGATCTCTCTTCCAGTCTTTGTGCGGTAGATCCATCTATACTGAAACTGATTCAAAAGTTCCTTCTCCAATTCTTTCATTGCCCATGATTTAGGAAGGAATAACCGAGAAGTCACTATCGATTCGTGTGGCGTGTTTAGCTAGGCAATCAGCCAACTCATTGCCTACGTTCCCGGTATGTGCCTGAACCCAACGTAAGTGGACATGAGAATTATTGCACAAAATGTTCCTTATTTGTCTTGCCATTGCATGTTCAGATAAAGGGTTCTTTATTGCCATAATTGATGACATCGAATCAGAATAGGTGAATGTGGTAGTAGTGTTGTATTCCAGAGCCTTATTGCTAGCCATCAGCAAGGCAAAGAGCTCCGCCTGGAACACCGAATTATTTTCATTCAACTTGCAAGACCATCTGTAGAGGGCTTTGTTGTGTTGAACGGCGACGAATGCTGCTGCTTGCTACTCCACCTTCCATCTTTGAACCATCCGTGAAAATCAGAAAATCTTGCCATTTAGGATGACAGGAAGTATTTCTGATTGCAATTTGCGATCAAGTGGCCAAATCGCAGGATGCAGTGACCAACCCGTGATCTTTTGTTGGATTTGCTGTGGGAATAAGGCATTATCATTTAATTTCACCGGCGATTTATTTCGCAGCAGCAAATTGGCCTTGGCTTCAAATTCTACGACTAGGCTCAATGGGGGAAAGGCATGTTATGACCTGAAGTGCTGATGTCGGTGTGGTCGAATATGCTCTAGAAATGTAGAGCAGGTAACCTCGTTGCAGAGAGTCCAGGTGTCTGCGCATTTTTTCTGTCATCTTAGTGCCCCATATAACAGCTGCATAGCAAACGATCCTTTGAGCCACCGTTATGTAAAGTGTTCTTCTCATTGGGGAACTGATTCCCCAATTTTTACCGGCTTCTTCATCAATAGGTCATGTCTGATGGCATCAAATGCCCCCTCAATATCGATGGTGATAACTGCTATGTCGTGTTTTTTAGCTTTTTGTCTATCTATTTCATTTCTGATCTCGATTAATGCATTTTCCGTGGAGTGACCATGTCGGAATCCATTGTAGTGGACTGAAATAGCTGTTTCGATCCAAATAGAAGATTATTCACTGACAGATTATTTTTTCCAGCACTTTCCCGATGGTAGACAGGAGATGAATAGGCCTATACGATTTTGGGAGTGCTGAGTCTTTGTCCTTTTTCAGAAAAAGCAAAACTTTGCTGTGTTTGAAATGAGATGCTATGTATTCTAATAAAAAACATTTGTTAAACAGAGTTAGAAAGAAGTCAGGATATTTGCCATAAAGTGCTTTAAGAAGAACGTTATTAATGCTGTCAATACCTGGAGCTTTTTTGACGTTGAGAAATTTAACCACCCTGTCGATTTCCTGCGGGACTATAAGTCGGTCACTAGTTTGGTTATTGTTTTTCAAGTTCATGCTGAAAGATTCCCCCGAATCAAGCGCCACCTCATTATCTGGGAAAATGTTATGGAGTTGTCGCTCTGCTTGTTCTCTGAGACTAACATCTAACTCAGTTGTTTGGAACAATTGCGGGGATAGAGATTTATGCTTGATAGTGGCTTTATAGAAAGTTCCGTATGGGTCTATAGCTGTCTCACACAGGTTCTTCCAAGTTGTTCTTTTAGTCGTTCGAATTAATTTAGAATATATAGCATTGTCCCTTTTATAAATCGTTCGAAGTAGTTCGATATTTTCGTCCCTAGCCTTGGACAGATGTCTTTTGCTTGCGCGCACTTTTCTTCTCTGTATTTCCAATTCCCGAGTCCACCAGGAAGTGAAGAATGGTGTCATGCCACGGGATACCTGTAGCGTTTTTTTACCAGCATCGTTGAAGAGTTGAAATGATTCATTTGTTGCGTTCTCCTCCTGGCTCACCTCCCACAGTATCTCGTTGTTGTTGTATGATAATTGAAACAAGGCATTGTTGACCAAGGTAACATCTGGACAGCCGGTTGCCCCAAAAAAGTCATATGTATAATCGCCGTTGTTCATTATATGGAAGTGCTCAGCCCTGATTAAATCCAGGAGTTTGCGTCCTCGTGCATTTATATCATCGTAGCCCCAACAGGTATGATGGGAATTCAAGTCCGCAGCAATAAGAAGAGGCGTTTTGATTGCTTTCACTGCAATACAGTTGATCTCTTTTAATGTGTCTTCTAGTTTTTGGTAAGGCGACGAATAAGCTGAGGTCAGGACAAGATAACCGTATTGACAGTGGCGTCGGAGACGGGGGTGCTGTGGGTGCTCGAGCACCCACGAAAGTTTGCAGAACGGGTCCGAGCACCCACAGAATTGATTCAAAAATCGAAATTTCCTACATGAATCTCAAGACCGGCACCCACAGGTTCAAAACACTTCCGACGCCCCTGCGTATTGAGTTAATATTTTAACTGCTACGCTGTATTCGTTCACATAGAAAAGGGCAGCAGAGATGTCTTTGCTAACAAATATTATGGCAGCCTTCAAATTTTTTGACGTCCATTTTTGCCATATTCCCGGAATTCCCCTTAGACTACCCCGTGATACTCTAGGTTCCTGTATGAGTATGATGTGTACGCTCTGTTCTTCTACTGTCTTTTTGAGTAGACCAGTAGCTCCTATGCTTCTGTTGGCATTAAACTGCAAAAGTTTCAGTGGTTCCATTGAATCAATAGAGGATGTACACAGGAATAAAAGATAAATGAATTAAAATATGTGACGTTAGATTGGAGAAGTTTGCAATTACTGGTGATCCGCTCCAACGTATAAATTAAACTTCAGTTTAAAGTTATAATTGATTTCCTCCTTGATGAGTTGTCGAGCCGAATCTGATTTACATAGAATAGAAATTCCTCTGTAAGTCATTTTTATGTTCGAAATTTGGTCATCCAAAAAGGCGTACCATAGTTGTTGAATTAAGTCGATCCGAAGAATTCCATTCATAGTGTAATTTGGCTGAACAAAAATAGGCTGAAGCCATCTTTCTTCTCCAGAATTTTGATTTTGATATGCTTCATCTTTGGCGTCATCATATTTCTTATCTCTATAGAATCTTTGATTATTTCCGTAATAAAATATTTTGTTGCTTGAGTTCCAAAACTTAGCATCAGTTTTTCCTCTAACAATGTGGGAGTCACGCGGAGAATATCTCCGTTGCCCACCCGGATATCTTAGTGAACCTCTGTGCGAAATTCCGTTCACAAGTTTTCCTGTGTTGAGGCCAGAGCTAACGAACTCGCTTGTAAGTTGTCGACCATTTTGCAATGTTTCTCTGAATTTCCGTCGTTTTTTCTTGTTTTTACTCTTGAAAGAAACCAAAGTCCATTCGTTGCCAGATGATCTGTCAGTTGTTTTAGGGTTCAGATTATGCGCTGGCTTGTCCACTACATATGTGGTGTCGCTAATTCCATAACCTGCAAGTTCTTGAAGCCTTGACCCAATTGATTTGGCTTGAGAAGTTTGAGTTTCTTTATTCCTGGAATCGGTATTAGTTGGTCTAACATCATTGGTATTATTTATACTTTCTTCCTCTCTATTTTTCTTGGTTTTACGCTGTGGGAGAGGCGTAGGCAGTTTGGGGGGAAGTTGGAGTGCATACGAAATCCACTGCTCTGGGTTCTCTGGAGTAGTGAGTGGAATTTCAAAATCTTCCACGAGGGTTTGAGTTGAGACGTCCTTGGTCTCGTTATGAGTACCTACGGCCCATAGATGCACAATTTCCAGGAGCTTTTCCGCCTTTTTTCGCTGATGGGTGGGGATGCCAAATTTAAAATCCTTTCCTTCACCCGTTGAGTAGCGAATAACTTGGATTATCTCCTGAATAATGCCATGAATGTCAAAAGCCTTGTTGGTAAAATTCCGGAGAGATAGACTGCCCGAGTTATCCTAATTCTTCTTACTTCCAGAAGTGGAGGCCACCTGGTTGAATGGTTCTTTGCCAATGCAATTGTCAGAACTTTTGGCTTTTCTTGAAGGTGATTTAAAGTTAGAATCCACTTTCTTCTGTTTGTCAGGAGTTTTGCCGCTTTTCTTGGGATTCTTTGATTTAGAAAGTTTGTTAGTGTTTTCCGACATTGACAATTTTCCCTGTTTGATTTGAGGAAACTGTTTAGGCCCTTTAATCCTCGAAGAGGTTGGGCCTTTTTAAATGGTGTTCTTCCGTTGATTCAATCGTTCAGAATTAACTTTCTTCGGTGATTGGCCTTGCCTAGGACCACAAATCAAGTCATTCTCATCGACTGATCATAAATCCTCATCGACTAGATTTTCGTCATTATTCTTCAAGTTTTCCGGGTTGCAAAATGGAGATATACCAAAAAATCTCGATGGAATGACATCTGAGGGAACGGACGTCAACACTTGCAGGTTTGACTGATTATGATCTTCCAGGTTTTGTGCAAAAATGTCATTAAGATCTGAGAGTTCCTTCTTCTCTTCTAGAGATAGTTCGTAAAGAATGTCCATTATAAGTTCATTTATCTCATCACGCTTGGGCGTTGAATGATAATCCCTTGTGAGACCGACCATGCCGGATATGATGTCAGAAATTTGGATGATAAGGGAGTCAACTCTAACATTTGTACCAGGGATTTCTTTTTGAATGTCGGCTTGTTTTATCTCGGAGCAATCGTTTACAGGTGTCCAGTCAAGATCAGACTTTGCGGACACATCCCCCTTGTGTGACACTAGTGTTCTCTCTAATCCTGCGCAGCGAAAGACCTAATTGATTGAAGTCAGACGAGTCCGAAGGTGAGAGGAGATCGTAATTTCATTGAAATCGCTCATACTATCGGTGTTATTTGCCAAGTCCAAAATGCCAAGATAATCTTTGCGATACTGGTCCAAGGAGTCCTGGATGTTACGCTGATTTGCATACGATCTAAGGTAGTATCTTGCGTCTCCACTGGGCAATGGGAACTTCAACACTGTCATCTGCAGAGTTAGAAGAAGAATTTTGAGGCAGTGGGGGACTTATTATGATACTCAATAGATCACAGTAATACACAAGTCACGGTCACGAATCTTTGGTAGCCCCTGTATTTATGAAGCAAAGTCGTTTATCGAAAATATTTAATGCAATAGTACACTCTCATAGAGCATTAATTCGGTATCTGTCATAACACACATTCACAATCACTTCACTTAATAAATGGACCGTAGTTTACTATCTTGAGGGGCGGCAGAAACAAGTTTTTCGTTGAGACGATTTAGTATCAAGTCTATATCAGTATTAACACTTGTTCAACGGGGCGGGGCATATCGTCCCGGTCGCAAGAAAAAAAAAACTGTCCCGGAAAATATATTGTCCCGCACAATAATATGGGCGCTAAACACATTGTTAATAATTTACAATAATTTACAATAATAATAACCCCAGAAGGCATGAAATGCACTTAACTGGAAGGAAAAAAAAAATAATAATAGTCAGTACGGGAAGCACTTCGCATACGGAGCCAGGTCGAAATCCCCACTATTGGAAGCAAATCTTGCGTAGGAGGCCCATACAAGTTCTGATGGAAGACTGTTCCATATTCTTGCCACACGGCATCTATATCCGTGGAAAAAACAATCCCTTCTAGCCATTGGTATTCTTATTTGGAAGCGATGCCTACGTAGGTTAACTCGCCTGTCTATGATCTCAAAGAAAGGCTCTCTCGATGGTAGATAAACATTTTGGTGGACTAGTTTGTAGAACATCTTCAGATCTGCAGCGATTCTACGCCATTCCAGTGAGTGTAAACCCAGAAATTGAAGTCTCTGGCAATAAGATAGACCGCTCATGCCAGGTATTCGTTTAGTAAACGACCTCTGTGGCTTTTCGAGGAGCTGTATGTCCTTGATTTTGTAAGGGCTCCATACTTGCGAACAGAACTCCAGGGTCGGGCGAACGTACACACAGAAAGCATATGACAACGTATGCGCATCACACTTACGGTATGCCGTACGTAACATATATGAAATTCTAGTAGCTTTGCAGACTATGCCATGATAATGATCAGTGAAATCCAGAATGCGGCTCATTGCAATACCTAAATCCCCGCATGTATCCAATTGCTGTAACGTTTCATTACCTAGTTGGTAATATTCAGGATCGGTGCGTCTACCTAAATGCATTGATCCACTTTTTGATGATGAAATAGGTAGCTTATACTGACAACTCCACTGGAAAAGTTGTTGGCATGCAATTCTTAAGCCCCTAGTGTTTTCCACTGGAGAGAATAACTTCACGTCATCAGCGAATTGCAATAGAGAGATGGGTGACACAGCCTTAGTAATATCGTAAGTGTACAAAGTAAATAAGATCGGGCCTAACACCGATCCCTGGACAACTCCGCTTGGCACCTGAAATTCTCTAGACATAACGCTGGCTACGCGAACCTGATGAACTCTGTCTGACAGCAGTTCTTGAATTATCCTCACAACTTTATCCGGAACCCCCATGCAAGCTAGCTTCCTCAGTAGTAGCAATCTGTCTACTTTATCAAATGCCTTTTGGAAATCGACGTAAATTACATCAATCTCTTGTCCAGAGTCTATAGCACTCTCCCATATATCATGACAAATCAACTGCTGCACTGGTAAGGAGTGGCCAGGAATGAAGCCAAACTGAACTGAGGGGATTAAGCCCATATCGTCGGCAAATGGAAGTAACTGATTGACGATGCATCTCTCGAAAATTTTGCAGGATATATCGGTTAACGATATCGGGCGATAATTATTCGGATCTGCCCTGGAGCCTTTATTCTTATAAATTGGACTAATAACTGCAGATTTCCAAGAGCATGGGATAGACCCGTAGTCATAGAAGGATGTGAAGATGGAGCTAAGCAGAGAAGATATCGGGTCTGAAAGACGTTTGTAGAAACAACTGGGTATTCCGTCAGGACCCGGAGATGATCGACCAGGAAGAGAAGCAATAATGGCTTTTATCGTCTGAGTGCTGAACATGTCACGAAAGAAGGGATGATCATTCATAAGGCCTTGATAACGATAGTCGTAACCGGAACAACTGAAATTATATGAACCAGAAAATATGTCCGCAAAAACGTTTGCTTTCTCATAATCTTCCGTTATCGTGGTGCCATTCACAGTTAGCGTTGGTATGTCCCGGGATACACGAAGTCTACTGCGGACATCTCGGTGGAAAAAGTTCCGATCACGATTTTTACAGAGGTTGAGGAGATGTAAACTCTCTTTCTCTTGGACGTAATTTGCATAGTTCCTAGCCATGACCTTGTATTGTTCTTTAGTGGTTTGACTAGGTATTGATCTATATTGACGCCAAGCATGCAATTTCCTATTGTTTAGCATTCGTAAAACCTTATCTTTTTTTCTAAATCTCATTTGACGGGGAACATGTTCACGAGTCCGCAGAAATAGAGCTGGCAAAGCATCCGCAGCTGAGATAGTTCCAGCCAGTACTTGGTTCTACAAATCTTTTACAATAGCTGATAATCTTGGATAATCTGCATTGTGATAGTTTAGTGTTGATCGGCAATCTAATCCTGTTGTAATATGCAATGAGAAGTGTATCGGCAAGTGCGGTGGATTATCGCTGTTGCAGAAGGGTGGAAGTGCATATACGTCGTAGACCACCGAAGGATCGGTAGCAAACAGAAGATCTAAGAAGTTTTCCCCTTTCGTGGGAAAATCGACCAACTGAACAAGGCCTAGTTCTGCTGATATTGACATGAACTGTGACTCCAATTCAGACGAGAATCTCCCGTTTATCCAATCGATTCCCCGCATGTTGAAGTCCCCGACCAAAATCACCGGAAAGCGCGCAGAGCAGTAATGCCTTAGTTCTCTCCAAAACTCACACCAATGATCTAAATTACATGCTTTATTTGGTGGAACGTACGCCGTAATAAGCCTGCACTTCCTATTTCCGCTTTTTATATCCACCGATATTATCTAAACATCTTGATTTCCATTATGCACGTTCACCAGCTTAGGTTTCAGGCTGCTTCGAATAATAATGCATACACCTCCTCCCGCAGTAGTTTCTCTGTCGTATCGGAAAATATCGTATCCTGGTAGACATATCAAGGAAGACGAAACTGATTGATGTAACCAAGATTGTCCCGCACAATACACAACAATATGGCCTAAATATGGTGAAATTCTCATTATCGATATAGATTCGAACGTGGAAGAACCATGATGCACAAAGTAATGGCGTCCAATACCTTCAAAAATTCACAACATGGCAATCAAGGGGTCCGAATACACAATTTGACTATTAAAATTTGGCTAATTGTATGTATATATATATATTTTTCACATAGTACTAGTGGCCCTAATAGATTGCTAGTAACAAATTAAAATATAAAATGTTAACAGTTACATACAGATACACACGGCGCCATAGTGGCGTTTCGGGGGAAATATTTGAGAGTTTTGAAAACGCCATCCTGAGAAAAATATTACTCAATCCTCTTAGAAAAGTTTACTATCGCAAAGTTTGCAATGTGGCCGACAATTCATACACTGAAATAATATAGTTTGCCACGAAAACTTTTTAGCTGTACTAGATTGAAAAATTGCACATTACCGATCCTTTCCCATTGAACGACATGGAGCCACGATGTTCACAAAACAGACAGTATTTTTCAATGAATCTCACGGAAATAATCCCCCTTGATTCGCATATACACACACACAAGAACACAGGCGAAAACAATTATAAATATCATCCAAAACAATCGAAATTAAATCGAATGGACGACTTCGGTAAACACAACGAACGCGCGGTGCAACGTATTCCTCTATCCTTCCCCCAATGCCCATGAATGTTCACCGGGTATTCGAGATCGACCTCCAAAATGTATCGCTTGGCGCTGTCATCGGGAATTACAAGAAAGTCTGTTGATTGTACTTCACCGGACGTCCTCCATCTAAAGTCTGAAACCGGTAGAGGATCAAACATACACTTTCCATACAGATTGTTAATATCCCAGTACATGATCCATTTTTTCCTTTCACCGGGGTTGAATCCTGGGACCATCGGGTTGTTGGCTCTGCTGTATCGATGAGTAATCGAAGACACCCCGCCTCTCACGGCTTCCTCCAAGAATAGATGTATGTCGGGGTCCGTTACGAGCTCTAGTTTTTCACCGGTCATCTTGAGACATGCTTGCCAAGCAAGACCTGGCGATGTGTAAGTGTGGGCACAATCAATCTTGTAATTTTTCAAGCAGAGCCTTCGAAAATTTTCAAAGACGTCTGCCAGAAGTAAAACGTCTGTCTCCACATGCAGATCGTGGTAGTCACCCATGGTCTGCATGTGGAACGTGCCCCCACCAGTTTGGCATCTGACCTTGGCCAGTTAGGGCCTCAGAAACTTGGCCCGGGAAAGCCCGTGATGCTCTTAAGACGGCCCGGCTGCTCGATCACTTACGGCACATTATTTTAATACAAAAAATATATTTTTTATTCCGCAGAAGGGATCGAAAACTCCAGCCTTTTTTTAATAATCAGTTCCATGCATCAAGCTGAAGCCGAACACTGCTCGTATAAAACATTTTCGACCATGGCTCCCAGAAGGATGGGCTACTACACCGCACACCAACTCCGGTCATATATCACGGTAATTTCCAACCAGTGGAGTTGGGTGGGAAATGAAGGCTCCATCCATCGGTGGTCGCCCTAGGCTCGGTAGGTAAAGAACTTGCTTCGAATGTTCTATGCCCGGATTGGAACCCATGGACCTCGATGGTAATCTTCGTAGTGGCAGACGAGCTGAAGACGAAGGATGGGCTGATAAAATCCAGCCTATAGGAGAATTCTTATAATTTTCTTTTTTTTTCTACACTGTAAATTCAGAATGGACGGCCGGTGAGAGATCCCAGCCAGGATCCCTGCTGCAGCATGAGAGGACCATTCTTCCGATGCCCTTAAGCATGGCCCCCACATCTTGCAGCCGGGCTCTCAGGTTGAAATCTTCGACGGGTCACTCTAAAATGAATTAATAGTTGTAAAAAATGATTAGAATCATCCAGGGCTGGATCCCTGTCAGCCCTGCCCTTAAGGTGGCTATAGACGTAACTGCAGACTTGACGAGCAGGCATGCTCAATCTATTTACTTGTCACTACTGCATTTGTCACCTGTTTAAAAAGCCCATACGAGTAGCTTCTGTCGAGAAAGTAAAAAAGGAAAAAAGACGATGATATGGCTATAAGAGAAGGTAAACAGAAGAAGAATGGCTAATTGCTAGCAGGCGGCATTTTCTTGCTGCGGTATAGAAATTAAACCGAAGAAAATGCCATATAATTTACAGTAGTAATAAATTATTATTATTATAATACCCCTTTTATATTAAATTATTAATTTAAAGTAATTTAACGATTAATATATTTTATTATTTTAGGAATTTAATTATTAATTTAAAGTAATTTTACTCCCTTTATTACTAAATGATCACACTACTCAATTCGAATTTTTTTCTGTATCAAATATTTTAGTTCAAAATATTAAATTTAATAAAAATTCAAATTTCTTAAGTTAAAAAATTTTATTTACTTCCAAAATTTATGACAACAATTTTCGAGTACATCTTTTGACAAACGCCAACACAAAAAAGCGCAGCTCACTCAAGCGTGAACAATACCCGCATAACACAGAGAGAACCGATTTGCGCCAAGACAGCCTTTACTGGCAACCCGCGATAATTTTTATCCTTTCCCCGCGCCGAAATGGACCGTCTCCAGAGAGGGAAGTTCGCGTAACTCTTCTCGTGATCTGAGGACTATACCCGAGACATTAATCAAGAACAAACACCTGAGGAAACGATGGCTAACGTTCTGAACGAAGATGCCGCCATAGATTTACCATCATCTTACGAACTTGGGGGAAGAACGAATAAATCGCATGCAAAAAGGAGCGATGCTAATTATCCTAATTCGTATTACTATGTCTCAGCTCCTATGCTATGTATCCCAAACATTTGAAAATTGTACCTATTCGGAACCACTAGGTGGAAATGTATATTTAACTCGCTGTAATGCAACATACGATGTTCGTGTTTTCGTAAACCATTCCCCTACTATTAAAGGGATAAATCTCTCAACTTCTCAGATGTATATGGTGCTTCGAAAAGTATTGAAATAAACGAAATTTGTTTTTAGTAAAAAAAAAGTGTCTTTTTTCTGTTAATCACACACACATAAATACATTTCAATTTGGATAGCGACATATCAATCCCTAGCTTAAAAAAACACATAATGGACATATATAAATTCAGTTGGGTCACCCTGTGGGGATCCAGTGTATTTAGGCTGACCATATTTCCTCGAGTGAGATTCCAAATACGGGAAAATACGGGACGTCGCCAATTATCGCCAAAAATTACTGCAAATTGCAGTGGATTAAAATGAATTTCACGAAAAAAACGTTCACCAAGACAAATGTGGGAGATAAATATTCTCATTTATAGTTGTAATTATCATAATATAGTTTATTAGTTGAAAAATAATTTCAATCTTTGACTTCAATAAAGAATAAAAATTCAAGTGAGCGTCGTGTAAAATACGGGAAAAACCGGGACATTTTCGCGAAAAAGTCGGGACGACCAAAAATACAGAAAATACCGGGACTGTCCCGGGAAATACGGGACGTATGGTCACCCTAAGTGTATTATTACTGAAGAGCATGTTTCGGCCCAGAGAGCGAATGTCCTGTATAATTGAGCCAGACAGTGTTATACATGAAACCGTGTGGCTGATACGGCCAGCAGAACTCGCTCGTACGTTCTCGATTACCATTACCCTTTTTTTGTCTTCATCGTATTAATTGTGCAAATAAATATTTTATTATGTTCGCGGAGAGATTTCAATGTATTTGTCAACATCATCGACCCCCCTTCTTTCTACCGCCACATTGGTGACCCAAAATCCTGTAACATCGCTGCCTTCACGATAACTCAACATCGCATGGACGACGATATTCATTCCTGACTATGGTGCTGCCTGATTATCACCGATGCTGATTCTTCACGCCTATACATTTACCGGGTGAACGACACTTCGCTGGGAGATTTCAACGCTCAAGTTTACCGTTTTAAGGGGTGAGTTGCTTTTTTCTTATTGTTGGCCGCCGCTAAGTTTATTTTTCGTCATGCCAACCGAAACTTCAACCACAGCGATTACGCCTCAATCTCAACTCGCTAGAGTCGCATTTCGTGCACCCCCTTTTTGGAAAAATAACGTCGAACTATGGTTCATTCAGGTTAAATCCCAATTTCAAGTTGCTGGTATAACTAATGACCAAACTAAATTCCACAACATTGTCGCCGTGCTCGATAATGATGCACTGCTTTCTGTTAGCGATATAGTACGCAACCACCCCCCCCCCCCAGCGAAGGTGCCTACGACACAATTAAAACCCGTATAATCGCCCAGTACGCAGAATCTGAAAATGCGCGATTACGTTCGCTTCTCCAAGACTTACAATTAGGTGATAAGAAACCTTCTCAGCTGTTGCGACAGATGAGATTTAGCACAAGATCATGTCTCTGACGATGTGTTGAGATCATTGTTTTTACAACGACTCCCAGTAAACATGCAATAAATATTATCAGTCAGTAAAGATCAACTGACAGAGTTGGCCTTGGTCGCAGACAAAATCGCCGGAGTTACCGACATTTCGCCGGTTATCTCTACTACTACTTCACCAAACACCAACTCTGGCCATATCGCTATGTTGCAATTTACTGCCATTAGTGAGATGGGTTGGAAGTGAAGGCGCTGTCTATCGTTGGTCGCCTAGAGTTCGTTAGGGAAAATATCTTATCTATATCCTCCCTTGGGTTCGAACCCGGGACCCTGACAACAACCTTCACGATGGTAGACGAGCATCTTACCACCATGCCACTCGGGCACGGGCTACCTCTACTGACACGATCATTCAAACTTTTGAAAAAAAAATTAGAAGCTCTCAGCGAGCAAATTGAGCTTTTGTCGCTGGGGCGTTCCCCGACAAGACATTTTCAGAGCCGAAATCGTTCGAATTCGAGAACTAGAAATCGTTCTAAAAATCGTGTTTCCTCCGAAAATCTTTGTTGGTATCACAGGCGTTTCGCCGAGAAAGCTCGCAAATGCATCAGCCCCTGTAATTTTTCGGGAAACGCGCGAGCTCATCAGAACTAGCGGCATCTGATGTTAGCCGACTCAACTGCCGCTTATTCATTCCAGATCGCAACACTGGGTTGCGTTTTCTGATCGATTCAGGCGCGGCATGTTCCGTCTTTCCCGTGAATCACATTCGTGATCGCAAACCAGTTGTGGACGAAAACTTCATTTTATACGCTGCCAATGGAACCGCTATTAAAACATATGGCAATAAACATTTAGTGCTCGACTTGGGTTTACGCAGAGACTTTCCTTGGTCATTTGTCATTGCCAATGTCTCCAGCCCTATCTTGGGAGCAGATTTTATGCAGCGATTTGAGTTATTGGTTGATATCAAGAACCGTCGACTCATTGATCAATTGACATCTCTTAACGCACGAGGTAATGTTTTGCCCGGTCAGCCTCCTGGTTTGAAGACCATTTTTGGTACTTCCCAGTACCATCAGCTACTGTCCGAATTTCCAAACATTACGCAGACTGCTCTCAATCAAGTTCCTATTGATCATTCAACAACACACTGTATTCTCACTGATAGTCCACCCGTAGCTTCAAAAGCCAGACGTCTTAGCCCAAAGAAGTTGGACGCGGTACGACAAGAATTTCAGATGCTCTTGGCTCAGGGTATAGTTCGCCCGTCCTCAAGTCCTTGGGCGAGTCCCATTCATCTCGTTCCGAAGAAAGATGGATCCTGGCGTGTCTGTGGAGACTTTCGTAGGCTCAACGCCGTTACAATCCCGGACCGATACCCACTGCCACACATCCAAGATTTTGGCATGGAGTTGAATGGTAAAAATTTTTTTCCAAATTGGATCTCGTGAGAGCTTATAACCAAATTCCAGTTAATGAGAAAGATATACAAAAAACAGCTGTCATAACTCCGATAGGACTTTTTGAATACACTCGCATGACTTTCGGTTTGAGAAACGCAGGCCAGTCGTTCCAGCGATTCATTGACGAAGTCGTTCATGGTCTCAATTGCTATGTATACCTCGACGACATTTTAGTGGCTAGTGAAGACGAAACCACGCATCTGCAGGACTTACGCAAAATTTTTGAACGTCTCAATAAATATCGCGTTGTCCTAAATGTCAAGAAATGTGTATTTGGCCAAACCGAATTGCCCTTCCTTGGGTACCTCATATCTTCGAGGGGTATATCGCCATTACCCGAAAAGGTCAGTGCTATCGCCGAGTACCCGAAGCCTACCACTGTGTATGATTTGAGACGCTTCTTAGCTCTCATAAATTTTTACCATAGGTTCCTGGACAAAGCCGAAAAACAAGCTGCACTCCATGACCTGGTGAAAAGTAAAAAGAAGAAAGACAAAACCCTTATTGCCTGGACCCCTGCAACTGAGAAAGCTTTCCAGACTTGCAAGGACATGATCGCTAAGGCTGCCATGTTGGCTTATCTTAAACAAGACGATGAATTGGTTCTCATGACCGACGCCTCAGACACAAGTCTCGGAGCCGTTCTGAATCAAAAACATTTAACTACAGTTGAGCCCATTGCTTTCTTTTCCCGCAAGCTCACTGCAACGGAAAAGAACTACAGTGTCTACGACCGCGAGTTACTGGGAATTTATTCTGCTATTCGGCACTTCCGTCATTTCTTGGAGGGTAGGCAGTTCACCATTCTTTATGACCATAATCCTCTCACTTATGCCTTCTGCCAGAAGACAGACAAGTGTTCTCCCAGGCAGCTACGACAACTCGAATTCATATCGCAGTTTTCTACCAACATACAGCATGCCCCTGGTGGGCAAAATCCTATCGTCGATGCTTTTTCACGTATGGCAGGCATAGAACTGCCAGTCAATATTGACTATCAACTCATGGCACAGGAACAGCAACGCGATGAGAGTTTGCATTCCTGTAAGCTTGACAATTCCGGATTGGACTTGAAACCATTTTCTGTTTCTTCCGATGGTCCCGATCTGCAATGTGACGTCTCAATAGGCGCTATTCGACCTCTTGTACCTGAAAGCTTACGAAAAGCAGTTTTTGACTCTATGCACTCGCTGTCACATCCAAGTGGACGTGCTACAGCAAAGCTGGTAAAAAGCAGATTCATATGGCCATCTCTAGAAAAAGACTGCACGCATTTTGCTAAATGTTGCATTACCTGCCAAAAGAGCAAGGTCAGCAGACATGTCAAGTCACCACTTGGACAGTTCGCATTACCCAAATCTCGGTTTAGGAACGTCCATATTGACATCGTTTGCCCTCTACCACCTTCGCAAGGCTACACGTACTGTCTCACATGCGTTGACAGATTTACTCGGTGGCCCGAAGTGTTTCCTATGGTTAATCAAACTGCTGAATCTGTTTCTGAAGTTTTCTTTGCAGGATGGATTTCAAGGTTTGGTGTCCCAGAGGTTGTTACTACTGACCGTGGTGCACAATTCGAATCTGCGCTATTCCATTCTTTCACTCGTCTACTGGGTACAGAGAGAACAAGAACCACGACATACCATCCAGCTGCTAACGGGATGGTCGGGAGATTCCATAGACAGCTAAAAGCTTCCATCATGTGTCTCCAGTCCAACAGCTGGACGAAAGCATTGCCATCCGTCTTGCTAGGAATCCGTTGCAGCCTCAAGGAAGATGTTGGTGCTAGTCCCGCAGAACTTGTCTATGGTGAGACACTGCGTTTGCCAGGTGAGTATTTTCACTCTTGCAGGATCTCCCCACGAGCTGACCAATTCTTGGTTCATCTCCCAGAGCGCATGCAGAACCTGAAATCTGTTCCGGCGAGTCATCATGGTCAACACGACATCTTCGTTCATAAGACTTTGCCGACAGCTACCCACGTCTTCGTCCGAGTGGATGGAGTTCGACGACCGCTTCAGGCACCATACAACGGACCCTTCAAGATTCTTGCACGTAGTGACAAGTTCTACACCTTGGACGTCAATGGCAAATCTCAAACCGTGTCAATCGACCGTCTCAAGCCGGCCTTCGTCCTCGCTACTCCAGAAGAGTTTACAAGAGAGACAGACTGTTCCACATCGGACACAACAAAAACTTATCCACCACGAACTGTGACAACTCGTTCTGGTCGAACTGTAAGATTTCGTTTTCCTCCAGCCTGACCGGCTTACGGTCTCAGAGGGGAGTACTGTGGGGATCCAGTGTATTATTACTAAAGAGCATGTTTCGGCCCAGAGAGCCGAATGTCCTGTATAATTGAGCCAGACAGTGTTATACATGAAACCGTGTGGCTGACACGGCCAGCAGAGCTCGCTCGTATGTTCTCGATTACCATTACCCCTTTTTTGTCTTCATCGTATTAATTGTGCAAATAAATATTTTATTATGTTCGCGGAGAGATTTCAATACATTTGTCAACATCATCGACCCCCCCCCCCTTCGTTCTACCACCACAACCCCTAACAACATATTTAAATTCAATTGGACAAACACACATATATAAATTCAATCTCCCTAGCATATATTTAAATTCAAACGGAAAAAAAAGAAATGCCTCTCTTACCTGCTTAACTCTTTTCACTCTGGAAGTTTCGCCTTCTAAAGCATCACGAATTTCTTCTGTTGTAAATTCATCTGCTGCTGAATACTCGTATTTGCATGGTTTAAGAGCCTCTAAAATTTCAAAGTCGGTGAACGACTAAGTCGAATAATTCAACTACTTCTCATTTTTCTGAGGCCATCTTTTCTTGAGGCCCCCGGGCCCTGCCTGGATGGGCCCATGCGTTAAGACGGCACTGGGGCAGTGATGACAAAATTTTGCTGACAAGGGGGGGGGAAGCGGGTTAGAGTTTTGGGGGAGGGAGGGGGGTCAAAAATGGCTAAAAATTTGCTTACGTAATACTTGAATGGCCCCTAACAGAGTATTACGTCTGAATTGAGAAGAGCTTAGAGGTGAAGATCCGAATCATTTGACACGAAAAAAAGTCCAGTGGGACGAACGACACTGGGTGCGCCATATTTCTCGAGGAGGAAGCCGTGTGCGAAGATGTTCTTGGAGATCGAGGTCGAACTGCTAGGCACCATCATCTGCTTGGAAACCGTGGACGGACCGCATGGGAGCAGTCATCTCCTTCCATCGTGACGATTAATGCATCTCCGTTCCACTCAACCATACTCAGTTCATTTGAATCGGGTGTTCACACATTTCCGTAACTTATTTATTTCGTTGACTGTAGCATTATGCTTCGTTTTACATTTTTGGATTAGAGTATGGTTCCCTTATTGCTGTACATCATCAATTACCAGAGCCGAGGTAAAGACGACCTCGCTCGATCGCTGTAGGAACCAGAAAAACTTGTATTTTTCTTGCCGTTGCTAGTTGGTGCGAAGTACCGAGCACTGAGCTCTCGTCTTCGTCTTGGTTTCTCTACTTAGGTAGAGATATTGATCAGTCAATGGCAAAATGGTTGCTTAAAAACAACATCGGTGATTTTTTTTTAAATTGTATATAACCCTTTATACAAAAAATATTCTCACTAATACAAAAAATATTCTCACTAATACAAAACAATATCATTATACTGATTTACATTGTTAACAGTTTTCAGGAGCATTTTCTCTTTTTCTGCTCGTTCTTAAGAACAGGTTTTTCTTTGCGCGAAAACAGCCTCTTGGCGACGGCGTGCAGGTTTGTTGGCGGGAAAGTTGTGTGACTTCACAACAGCCTTGCATATATATTTGCCGGGGTCCCATAGCACCAAAGCCGCTTGAAAGATAAGCGTATCCACTCAATGTTAAAGAATGGCCGCGGAATTGATAGCAGCGCCATCTGAACTGCGGAAGGAGAAACTTTCGGACTGATGGGCGTGGCACCCACGCCCCCTTGCTTTCGCTATCCGATTTCATCCTTGACATTTTATTATTGAAGTCTACTGCTACGAAATCGAGAAATTTCTCAGAGCAGCCGGAAATTTTTTCTTAGGAGACTTAAAAAATACAGATCAGTCAATTTGCAATCCATACTCTATTATCTTCCCAGCCCGATCAACTCTAATATTTCGCTATTGTGTAGTAATGAGCTAATTTTTTTAAAGTAGCGAAAAAAATTGACGTTTTAATGCATGTAAATTGTAACACTCCAAATTCATTCACACAAAATGCTTCAAGTACAAAAACAATTTTCAAACAAAACTTTTATTTTTGCAGCATTTAGAAAGTAACACAAATATGTAATTGTTCAAAATCAGATAAATCGCTTGGCAAATACATACAATATAGGTGGTTATCGAACATTTCAGTATAAAACTTGATAAAAGTCAGGCACATGACTGCAAGTTTAGTATGTTTTCGCATATCTACCAACTTCTTTACTAATGCATAAAAGTATACAATTACATAAAGCTTCAATATAAGTTGAAAATTATGCTAACGGAAATACAATAATTCTTTTAGATCATATTTCGTGATTCTCTCTAGGGAAATGTTTAGTTTTATTCATTTTCAGATAAAGACAAAAATTATCTGCCCTTTTTACAAGAACAGTATATCAAACCATTCTGTACTAAAAATATCAGGCCATTCTATGGTAATTACAGCCAACTATTGACTGATAAATATCAGTCCATTCTGTGCTGACAAACATCAGCCCTCTTCACCAGAAAAGTATACCACACCATTCTGTACTAAAAATATCAGGTCATTCTATGGTAATTACAGCCCACTATTGACTGATAAATATCAGTCCATTCTCCAATGAATATATCAAGCCATGCTCTGATTAAAGCCAATGCTCGACTGAAAAATATCAGTCCATTCTGTGCTGGCAAACATCAGCCCTCTTCACCAGAAAAGTATACCAAACCATTTTGTACTGAAAATATCAGGCCATTCTATGGTAATTACAGCCCACTATTGACTGATAAATATCAGTCCATTCTTCAATGAATATATCAAGCCATGCTCTGATTAAAGCCAATGCTCAACTGAAAAATATCAGTCCATTCTGTGCTGACAAACATCAGCCCTCTTTACCAGAAAAGTATATCAGGCCATTCTATAGTAATTACAGCCAACTATTGACTGATAAATATCAGTCCATTCTTCAATGAAAATATCAAGCCATGCTCTGAATAAAGCCAATGCTCGACTGAAAAATATCAGTCCATTCTGTGCTGACAAACATCAGCCCTCTTCACCAGAAAAGTATACCACACCATTCTGTACTAAAAATATCAGGCCATTCTATGGTAATTACAGCCCACTATTGACTGATAAATATCAGTCCATTCTCCAATGAATATATCAAGCCATGCTCTGATTAAAGCCAATGCTCGACTGAAAAATATCAGTCCATTCTTCAATGAATATATCAAGCCATGCTCTGATTAAAGCCAATGCTCGACTGAAAAATATCAGTCCATTCTGTGCTGACAAACATCAGCCCTCTCTACCAGAAAAGTATATCAGGCCATTCTATAGTAATTACAGCCCACTATTGACTGATAAATATCAGTCCATTCTTCAATGAATATATCAAGCCATGCTCTGATTAAAGCCAATGCTCGACTGAAAAATATCAGTCCATTCTGTGCTGACAAACATCAGCCCTCTCTACCAGAAAAGTATATCAGGCCATTCTATAGTAATTACAGCCCACTATTGACTGATAAATATCAGTCCATTCTTCAATGAATATATCAAGCCATGCTCTGATTAAAGCCAATGCTCAACTGAAAAATATCAGTCCATTCTGTGCTGACAAACATCAGCCCTCTTTACCAGAAAAGTATATCAGGCCATTCTATAGTAATTACAGCCAACTATTGACTGATAAATATCAGTCCATTCTGTGCTGACGAACATCAGCCCTCTTCACCAGAAAAGTATACCAAACCATTTTGTACTGAAAATATCAGGCCATTCTATGGTAATTACAGCCCACTATTGACTGATAAATATCAGTCCATTCTGTGCTGACAAACATCAGCCCTCTTCACCAGAAAAGTATACCACACCATTCTGTACTAAAAATATCAGGCCATTCTATGGTAATTACAGCCCACTATTGACTTATAAATATCAGTCCATTCTCCAATGAATATATCAAGCCATGCTCTGATTAAAGCCAATGATCGACTGAAAAATATCAGTCCATTCTGTGCTGACAAACATCAGCCCTCTTCACCAGAAAAGTATACCAAACCATTTTGTACTGAAAATATCAGGCCATTCTATGGTAATTACAGCCCACTATTGACTGATAAATATCAGTCCATTCTTCAATGAATATATCAAGCCATGCTCTGATTAAAGCCAATGCTCGACTGAAAAATATCAGTCCATTCTGTGCTGACAAACATCAGCCCTCTTTACCAGAAAAGTATATCAGGCCATTCTATAGTAATTACAGCCAACTATTGACTGATAAATATCAGTCCATTCTGTGCTGACAAACATCAGCCCTCTTTACCAGAAAAGTATATCAGGCCATTCTATAGTAATTACAGCCAACTATTGACATAAATATCAGTCCATTCTGTGCTGACGAACATCAGCCCTCTTTACCAGAAAAGTATACCAAACCATTTTGTACTGAAAATAGGCCATTCTATGGTAATTACAGAAAGAGAATGATACGATTGCTTTCCGTGAAGTGACATTGCTGCACAAGTGTTTAGTTATAGGAAGTACGATAAGAATTCACAAAAGAGAATGATATATTAAGCTTGCTTTCCTTTTTTTGTTTTTCAGAAACAAAATGCATAGAATATATGTTTTTAAATTTTTCCGCTATTCAAGTAACATTAACATGAGGAAGGAAATAAAAAAAGTGTTGCATATAATCTCGGAGGGTTTGCGACTTCGGGGTGACAGTAGGCCCTGACACAAACTATAGAAGAGGTTTAAAGCAAAATGGAGTAACTGTAAAGACAGAAAGTGTTGTGTGTTCGAAGACTTTTCATTCAAAGAGGGCTGCCATAAAGACAAAGCAGACAAAGATTTGTTGACCATTCATTGACATTCTTTTGAGTGCTGGTAGTAAATGCAATCCAAGAAGTAGATGGGTGAAAAATGAAAGCTTGTAAAAAAAAAAACATCATCGTTTTTTCATGCAATTACAGACGGATATCTATCTAGTTTAGCACAAAGCTATACTTCAACCGGCACTGAGTGGTCTGATGGGGAATATATTTATAGAAATCGAATAAAAAGAATGATTGCTCTGGGGTATTTTTTATGAATTTTTGGGGAGGGTTGTGCCAACCCATTGCGTCTACTAAAAAGAAATAAAGTCGAATTCAGTTATAACGAACTCCAAGAGATCAAATCATACATGAGGAAAAATACCCGCGAAATTATATTTTTTAGAACTACATTGCTGTATAACTTAAGAAACTGTAATTGCATAAATTTACTGTTGTTTCAATCGCAAGTGTTCATATGTCATTCCTTTCAATTTAACAGGAAAAACGTAATTTTAAACATATTTAAGACGTCTTAACGTCATTTGGTTTGCTGATTGGTTTCTATATGCAATCCAATTTTTTTTAATTTATACTGTAATGCTTCCTATTAACTGCCCTAGGCCTGCAACATCCCAAATAATTTCAATGCAATTTTCCTATACTGCAAGAAGTGCCCGAGTGGCATGGTGGTAAGATGCTCGTCTACCATCGTGAAGGTTGTTGTTAGCGTCCCGGGTTCGAACCCAAGGGAGGATATAGATGAGATATTTTCCCTAACGAACTCGAGGCGACCACCGATCGACAGTGCCTTCACTTCCAACCCGTCTCACTAATGGCAGTAAATTGCAATATAGTGATATGGCCAGAGTTGGTGTTTGGTGAAGTAGTAGTAATCCTGCAAGAACAATGTTGTGGAAATGAGAAAAAAAATTCTAAAATGGCGTATGACCACATTTAAATCCGTTTATTTGAGACAGTGCGTCTGCTGATTTCTCAGAAAAGTGCAGTAAATTCTCACGTAAGTCTTCACTTCCGAAAATGTCCATAACCGGCTCAATGAGTCTCTTTGTATCTGTCAACATAAAATTTATGGTTTCTAGTGGTGATAATACGCATTCAAAACCAATTCAGCGACGCGTTTTCACAATCTGCAAAAACTGCGTGGATTTGATTGTTGGAAATGGCAAAGATTTATTGTTCGAATGAAAATGTCAAATAATTGAAATTGTGCTTCGTATAAATGAAATATTTTAATATTGAAAGCTATATATACAGAGATTAATCTCTTGCCCGTAGTCATACGTCTCATAAATGTGAAATCTTGTCATAAAACTAAGAGTGAGGCGCGAATCCCCTTGCGCACAAGTGGAATTTCAAGGCATTTACGCACAACCGAACCCCTCTTGATCATTTTTCCTTTTTTTTCCACACCCTTTCTTCCTTTTGTTTCCTTCCTAAATTTATAAAAGTAAAATGACATAATCATTATAAAAAGGACGGTTTTCAGATCAAATTGCAAAAGTTCAATTACTTTGGTGGAAAAATATCAGATTTTTTTCGGTGGGAATACAGTCAAACCCCATTATAATGAATTCCAAGAGACCGGAGTAATAAAGAAATTCCGTGACAGGAATTTCAGATTTTTATATTGCTTCTATGTAAACTTATCCGGGTGATTAGAAAAGTTTTCGTTAAAACGATATTTTTTTCTGTTATAACGGTATTCGTTAAAACGAGCGTCGACTGTATTTCGCCTCAAACTATTTTTTTACGTGTATATGCAGACTGCATGGGTAACAGAGCGTATGACACTCTACTGGCGAGCCGTTAGTTTTAAAGACATACCAGAAAAAGTCTCCAAACTAGAAAAAGTATCCAAATCACGTGTCCAACTCAGATGTCATTCATGTTGTAAAGGGTTGTATAGTTATAAAATAAAAAACAACTTTTTATACCATCCCCGTTTGCCAAAGAACCCAATTAAGAAGTTGTTTCTCTGTCTTTTCCGATGACAACTAAAATAATCTCACGTTTCTAAGAGCAATATTCACCGAGATATGCGAAAATGAGGAAATTTGGGAAAAAAAAAAGCATTAAATGCGGGTAAAATGGTGACCTCGCATTTAATGATGGTTTTTTTTTCCAACTTTCTTCGAATATCTCAGTGACTATTGCACTTAGAAACGATGAATGTTTTTGTTGGAGACGTGGAAACAACTTTCCAATTGTGTTTTGGGGCACAGGGTGTCCCCCTAAAAAGTTAACATTTTTATTTTAATAACTATGTAACCCCTGGCAACATGAATCAAATATCTGAGTACTACACATTATGCGGGTCCTTTTTCCAACTGGAAGCATGCTTCTAGGACCAATGGTTCGCCAGTAAAATGTCATATGCCCCGTTACCTATGCGCCCTGTATATTAAGTATAGTACAGACTATTATGTGAAAAATATTGTGTTGTGTTTAAGCCAACTCGCACGTTGCTTTGTTCACCTGCGAGAGAGCGGCCACATTTTGAACCAAAAAGCCACTTGAAGGCAGCTTGTCATGCAATGAAATATCAGATTTTCACCGTATCGAAATTCTGTGGTGTTTGGGCAGAACATGATATCTACAAAAAATGGCTTTTTGATCTAAAAGTAAGTCTTGCGAATTATAACTAATTAGAAGTGAGATAAATGCACAAATACGTGCGTACGGCTAAAAAACATGCTGATGCGTGATATTTTCATTTGCATTTATGTCTATGCTTTATTTTTGATTTTTAAATGACAATGAAAATGCAAATATCTCAAAACGGTGATTTTGGAGTTATCATGTTCTGACCAAACACCACAGAATTGAAGTCAACAAACTGATAATTTTCTTATTTGAAAATCTGATTATATTTATATTATCCAATGGGCTTGAAATCCTGATAATGAATCATTATTATTACCAAAATCATTATTAATAAACAAAACTGTTCACATGAACAATTTTGTCACTGCGTTACGCAATGACGAAACCCGTATATACCGGCTGACTCGAAATTTTACGCAGTTTGCTAAAGCAGTTTTTTTTTTTTTTTCCTTGTAGCATTTGCAGCGAATTCACAATTGCACTAACACAGTTTTAAGGGAATTAAAATTAATTTAATACTCTAGAATACTTTAAGACATTCATTTTTAAAAATATTGTTGGTGCTACTACCTACTTTCGAAATCAGAAGTGCCTTATGTGGTGATGACGAGAAACTCAGGTATAAAAAAACTAAATTCTTCATTCAGCTACGCTCCTTATAAACAAAGCTTATAAAATGACCTGAAAGATCAAACTTCCAGTTCAGTAATTTCAAGACCCAAGGAGACATCGAAAACCAAGGACCTCCACACAAGCAGACGACAGGTAAGACCGTAAAAAGTGAATTTCTCCACACTCTACTTTATAGTAATGTGCTGCCATCTAATGTCAAATTTAAAAGCGACTCGTGTGGTGATGATGAAGTTTAAAGTAAAAAAACTATATTCTTTATTTCGCTCAGTTCCTTATAAACAAAGCTCATAAACTGAACTGGAAATTTAAACTATAAGTTCGGTTATTTTATTTGAGCATAAGGAGACGTCCAAAACAAAGAACCTCTTAATGAGCAGACGACAGACAAGTCGGTTTATTCGGTTCCCTACAAGCTTAGAGATTAAATTATTTTTATTTAATACCGGAATCATTTCTTTCATAATTTCTTGAATTTTCGTTCATTAATTCTGGATTTTCCTTCATTATTTCTTGAATTTTCTTTCATTAATTCTGGAATTATTTTCTTTCATTAATTTTGGAATTATTTTCTTTATTAATTATTATTTCTTTCATCAATTCTGGATTTGTTTCTTTCATTAATGCTAAAGTTATTTCTTTTATTAATGCTGAAATTATTTCTTTTATTAATGCTGAAATTCTTTATTTTATTAATGTTGGAATTATTTCTGTCATTGATTCTGATATTATATCTCATTAATTCTGAAATTATATCTCATTAATTTTGAAATTATATCTCATTAATTCTGAAATTATATCTCATTAATTTTGAAATTATATCTCATTAATTCTGAAATTATATCTCATTAATTTTGAAATTATATCTCATTAATTCTGAAATTATATCTCATTAATTTTGAAATTATATCTCATTAATTTTGAAATTATATCTCATTAATTCTGGAATTGCCTCTTTCATCAATTATGGAATTGTAATTCCCCCCCTCCCAAGAGAAAAGGTACCTTAGAAAAACGAGCCGTAGTTGAGTTTTTCGAGAATTTTGCAGGTAGGGCCTCCAAAAAAAATCCCTTGGCTCGGGGCCTATGATGCGATTACGACGATCCTGCCTATCAGCCCCACTCTTGTGGGGGTCATGGAATTCCAGTACTTGATTCCTTTACTTCTATTAATTTACACTAATTAAACAAAAACAGCAATAAAAAATTCGAAAAATGATCAAAGTTATCGAATTGCAACGTATATTTGATAAAGAGATGATGATGAAGCGCTTTAAATATGACAAAAAACTGATGTCTGTTCAATATGGTTCGAGCCACGATGAAGTGTCAGCAGGTGGACCACGCGCTAATTATTATTAATAATTTATGAATTTTGTAAAATTAATTTAAATGCCATTCCCTATCAATGGATCGTGTTTGATTACGATCCAGACTATCAACGCGTTCCTGAAATAATGAAAAAATGAGAGTAATATAAAAAAAAAAATTTCCCCTTCAAGATTTACTTCCGTAACTCGAAAAGTTTGTAAGTCGGGGAGCAACTACATAAAAAGTTTCATAGGGAGCCCCATAAATTGTTTTTGCATTGGGCCGCAAAATTCTCCTAAGCCCGGACCTGTCTCCCATTTTTGAATTTGAATATTTCATGGAATGCAGTTAAAAACATGTAATTTGTTTGTTGGGCTCAGAAGAGAAAGAGCAACAACTCTCTAATTGGAAGTTAGTGGACGCGGGGGGGGGGGGGGGCAGGTGTGGATATCGTATAAAAATCTTCATTTTTCATTTTGTGTACACTGTATTTTCATCCTCAAAACTCGTACAGGGTAACTTCTGGTCACATTTTGAGAATTTTTAAAATTAAAACCATACCACTACGACGAACGGTTGATGAATAAAGGCTGTACCAACACTCCAAGGAGAAACCATTGAATCTTAGAATGGCCATAATATTATCAACAGGCAGGGCCGCAAGTAGTGGGGGGGGGGAGAGCAGGCTGGTCTGGTACCCCGGGCGCATCACAAAAGGGGGCGCAAATTTAACCGTTCAACCTATGCTTCAGCATTACGGGGGGGGGGGGGTGCCTAAATGAGTAGTTGCCCCGGCTAACCAATTATCCAGTTGCCCTGCCGGTAGGTATCTTATTTCTGACGAATCACCTTTATATATTGAGTACTTTTTATTTTTAGGGGCCGTTCAAGTATTATGTAAGCAAATTTTTAGCCATTTTTGACCCCCCCCCGTGTCAGCAAAATTCCATCAACTCTGCCCCTCTGAATCCTAACCCATATTTTCATAAAGGGTGGTTGATGATGTAAGCATTATCCAAACACCCCCCCCCCCCTTCCTTCCTTGTCATCAAAAGTCATCAAATCGGAACCCCACCCCATCGATGATGACGTTATACTTGAACGGCCCCTTAGATACATTCTCAAGTTTGTAATTTACACCTGGTAGCATTTCTTTTACTTCTATAGATCAAACTACACAGTTGATCTATTAATGACCCACAAAAATCACGTCCTTATTCTGTAGAACTTGGTTTATTGCACGGGCCCATCCGGGCACTTCTCCGGGGTGTCAAGTGACAATTAGACCTGGTTCCGATTTTCAAGAGTAAATATGCAAATAGGTAGGTAGGAATTTTTAGCTATGTAGTAGTGCCTTTCTCAGAAAAATAGCTTTGCATTTGGGCGTATGATAATGTTAAGACTGCCCTGGGCATACCTTATGAAAATTGTAAAAAGCTAATCGAAACACTGAGCAATAATGTGTGTGAAGTCTAGTTTGCAATATTATTAGTTTCTCATCTTTCGTGCCATCCTTTTTTTTTTGTGATAATGATCTTCAACTATACAATCAAGTGTTCTTTAAATTTTAGAATCTTCTATCGGATAATGGATGTTGAAAAAAAATGGTTCATTAAAAAAAAATACCATATGATATCTTTTTGGTGGTGCCCCTTTAGTACTGATGCCCTAAGCACGTGCTTATTTTGCTTAATGGTTAAACCGGTCTTGACTGCGTGCATGATTTCTCTGGAATATGAATGTTTCAAAAAATTATTAAAAAATTTTCCACATGTATTTTAGTTCATTTTTTTAAATTCATAGTGGGGCTACAACATGAACCTATATCCTTGATATATGTATTATCGTTGAAAACGATGTGAAAGGTTGAACTTTTCAATTGTGATTCATTTGTGTGCGTGTGTGTATGTACTCCCTCATTACTACTTTTATCCGCATGAAGGTCTGGACACACATATCCGCACCGTGCCCGACACGTCCGTCGGCCGAGTGTAGGCCATCACACGGTCAAAGAATAATTCTTTGCTAAGCAATGCAGCCGTTCACACATATCCGCACCGTAGCCGAGCACCGTCACCGCACCGCGTCCGCACCGTCACCAACTAGTTTATTTTATATTTTTACGGTGACGGTGCGGTCTCGGGAGAGAGAGAGAGAGCGCAGATTTTTTTTATAAAAAATGAGAGAGCTCATTTATTTTATGTCGCTTCTCAATTTTCATCAATTGCTGAATTATTAATTCCATTTATTTCTTGATTTTAATCAATTTCTGCATTATTACTTTTATTAATTATAAATTTTCAATAGTTCTGGAATTATTTCTGCCGTTAATTCTAAATTTTAATCTATTCCGAAATTATTTCTTTCATTATTTCTGAATTTTAATTGGTACTGAAATAATTTCTTTCAATTATTTTTAATCCATCGATTCTAAAGTTTTCCTTAATTTTTGTGTTAATTCACATTTGTGTAGTTATTATTATTTTTTTTTGTATGGGGGTATTTCTTAGCGTTCGTGTATATTCAGTATGCCGATTACCTCTTCCCACAAAATATATGAAATCTTGTTAAAGAGAGGGGGTGTCCCAAACATTTTTCGTGCCCCGAAATTGTTTAGACGCACCTGGCCTCGCTTCTGTGGTACTAGCGTAATATGTAGAAAACATATGGATAAACATTTTCACAACTTTGATGGGAAAACAAAGTTTAAAATTATGTTTCACATAGCATATAACGAAATTTTGCCGGGGAGATTTTTGTTAAAATGATAATGTAAACTTGGAAAACTAACTGGGTTTAATTTCCGATGCTCTATAAATGAATCATTGTTTTGGTTTTAACATAAATTATATATATAAATAGAAAACGGTTCGAAAATTTTTGGGTTTTTTCTTATGGGAAAATATAGGAGACATTTAGACAATATAGGAGATAAGTGGGAATGAGTGGCAACAGCGAACGCCGTAGGTTGTGTTTACTTGTCGCTCCGTAAATTTTCTTAATTTTTAGTAATTTTCTCGAAGTTTGGTGGCTAATTTTTTTTATTAATAGGTTCAAGTAATTGTTGATGATTTAATTTATGTAAGTGTTTAAGCTCCTGTCATCTAATTACATCGTTTAATCATGCCGAAGTGCGACACGTGCTCGGATTCAGTTGAGGTTTCCGATTCACTCAAATGTAGTGGGTGCCAACGAAGTTTCCATTTCACGTGTGGCGGATTCAGCGGTAAGGCTGCACGTAAACTGTCACAGGATAAACAGAGGAAATGGACTTGTGTAGCGTGTACGTCCTCTCCCAGGGATACTTTTGCTGGCGGTAGTGATTGCCCGAATATTTCGGATTTCTTGGAGAGGATTGTGCAACAAAACACCGATCTCAAGGACTTCGTAACCAACAAGTTGGAAGAATTTAAGCAAGTGATCGATTTCAATAATGCTGTCATGAAAGACCTGAAGGACTCTATAATTCAGCTACAGAACAAAAATGAGGAATTGCAATCAAGGAATGAGACTCTCGCAACTGAAAATATAGAGATCAAATCCGAAATGAGGAAACTGCAATATGACATCACTGAGTTGAAGCAATATTCAAGGCGTACTAACATGGAAATTACTAATGTCCCGGAATCAGAAAATGAGAATCTGTCCCAGATCTTATCTAAGATCGAAGATTTGGCTGAATGTGAAATGATCAACAGTATAATGGTCGCTCACCGTGTGCCTAGTATGAATAAAGACAAACCTAAACCGATTATCGTTCAATTCTCGTCTAAGCTGGTGCGTGATCAGGTGTTGAAGAAACTGAAAGATAAAAAAGTAAGTGCGTCACAAATCAATTCCCGATTCTCTACTATCCAGTTATATTTCAATGAACATTTAACTCCTGAGCTGAAGAAGTTGTTTTTCCATGTACGAAAATTTAAAGCTGAGCATGACTATAAGTTTGGTTGGGTACGTGACGGCAAAATTTTTTTGCGAAAGAATGAATCATCCAGAGTCATACGAATAAACTCTGAAAAGGATTTACCTTCGATTTCTTAACTGATATAATAACTGAACCTGATTATGATTGTAAAATTATTACAGGTCTGGATGATATAAGTGCATTTTTTACGTCTTTACCAACCAAGTATAGTTTAAATATATTTCATACAAATATTCAGAGTTTGCGAGCTAACTATGATAATTTTTTAGCAGAATTTTCAGGTTGTTTGAACAAAATATCTTTATTAATTTTTTCTGAAATTTGGATTTATAGTAATGAAGTGAACTTGTATAATAAGTTGAATAATTTCAACTCGTTTTTCTGTTGCTGAGAAAATAGCAGGTCGGGGGGAATCGCAGTCTTTGTACGGAAAAATCTTATTTTTAATCAGATTGATATTCATTTCACTACGGCTGAATGTATCCTATTATTCAGTAGGGAATTTAATATTGCACTCTTATCTATCTATCGTTCTCACCAATTCACAATAGCTGAATTTAATAATGAGCTCCAATCTGTTTTATCCAACCTTAATTTCGATAATATTATAATTATAGGGGATTTAAATATAGACATTTTAACAAACAGTATTGACGTCCTTGATTACCTGAACTGTCTAAGCCAATATGGTTTTAAGTGTCTGATAAATAAGCCTACTAGAGTGAGAGATATATCCACTTGCATCGATCATATTTTTTTTAAATCACAAAATAACCCATCCACTATTTCTTCTGGAATAATTATTAATAATCTAACTGATCATTTTCCCATAGTTATGAAACTGAGCCATAATACAGTTCCAAGCTCAAAAATTTCTGATTGTAGGTATTTTACAGTAATCGACAAAAATATGCTTTCTAATTTTCTAAATAGTTATAAATACAATTGGAGGGATAATGTTGATATCGATACGCAATATAAAACTTTTGCATTTGCATTGAATTCTATTAAAAATAATTTCAAATATCGCACTAGGAGAACGCATAAATTTAATAATAATTGGATGACAAACGAATTGTTACGTATGGTTCGTAGAAAAGAAAAACTGTATAAAAAAATGCGGAAATATCCATTTGATAGAATCTACAGAACAGCGTATCAATGCACAGCCAATGAGCTTAAAATCCGTATTAAATTAGTTAAAAATGAATATTACAAGCAACAGTTTATGAAATGCGATACTAATAAAAAGAAATGGGAATTTATTAACAGTATTGTGGAAAAACAAAATAAAGCTATTGTGTTGCCAGATTCTACTGATACTCTAGAACTTGCAAATCAATTCAACACCCACTTTGATCATATAAGCCACAATACGTCTTTATTTGGTAACAATGATGATTTTAAAAAATACCTTGCGCCTACCATAAATTCCTTTGCCTTTTTTGATGTAGTCGATCTTGAGGTACATAGCACTTTAAATTCTTTTTCTAAAACTAATTCGTATGATTACGATGGAATTAATATTTACTTGATTAAAGAGTTTGCTGCAAATAATGTCGCATTTATCACAAAGTTCATAAATACCTCATTTCAACTTACTGTATTTCCTGAGTCACTGAAACGAGCCACTATCACTCCTGTTTTTAAAGCTGGCGATAAAAATTCTCTGCTGAATTATAGGCCTATCTGAATTGTACCGATTTTTTCTAAACTTATTGAAAAAATTCTTTCAATTAGAATATATAATTTTTTGTATTCTGTGAATTTTTTTGCTAAAAACCAATTTGGTTTTCTAAAGGGACGAGGTGCTGAAAATGCCCTTTTGGCCTTTTCGAAATTTATTTATAATGGCATTGACAAGAACAAATTTACTGTTGCAATATTTTTAGATATTTCAAAGGCTTTTGACAATGTGAACCACTATATTCTCATTCAAAAACTTAATTCAGCTGGTATTCGGGGTCATATTTTAAATTGGTTCACTTCATATTTATATAATAGACAACAAAGAGTCAAAATACAGGATAATTTCAGTAATTATGTCCATATAAATAGAGGAGTCCCACAAGGATCTATATTGGGTCCTTTACTTTTTCTGATTTTCATTAATGATCTTTGTAATTTAGAATTTGACGGTTCCATGATCACTTATGCCGATGATTCTGTTTTAATGTATTCGTGTGATGATCTTGACAGACTTAAGAATCATATTAATCACGTTCTAATATTAATTCAAAAATGGTTCTATGCTAATGATTTAAAATTAAATTTACAGAAGACAAAATACGTTAATTTCAATCTTATGCAATCTGATTTACATCTTAATCTAAAATTTCATACCCTCGCTTGTGATTTTCAACCTCATTGTCATTGCGATGCAATTCAAGAAGTAAATAGTATTAAATACTTGGGTTTAAATGTAGACAGCAATTTAAAATGGAAATCTCATGTTCATGAACTACTTAAAAAACTCCGTTTTGTTTTATATAATTTTTATTATATAAGTAAGAAAGTTTCCGCTAATTTCTTAAAAGACCTTTACTATGCTTGGTTTTATTCACTTATAAATTATGGTGTAATTATATGGGGTGGTGATTATAAAACTAATTTATTGCCTTTATTTTCAATACAAAAAAGAGTTTTCAAAACTTTGAATCGGTGTCAGCCTCATTCCTCTACAATTTTTAGAAATCTTAATCTACTTCCTTTACGCCATAATGCTATTTTTCGTATTATTCTGTTCTTAAACCGTAATAAAGGCTTATGCAGTTTAAAAGATAATGTTTCCGAGCGTAGACCTCATATGATTTACCGTATTCCTACTTTTAGGAAAGAAATTTTTCGTAAACATTTTTATTATTTAGCTCCGAAATTATATAATTCACTACCGCTAGAAATACAAAATGTACCCACACACGCGGCATTTAAAAAATCATTATTCAAATTATTAATTTCAATAGACGATGTAGACTCTTATTTTGACCTTTAGGAGGAGCAATAAAATTTATTCAATTTAGCTTTGCCACTTTAATTATGCATATTTTTCCAATAAAAAAAAAAATTGTTCTTGTTTGTGTTTGTCTATGTATGTGCGAGTTTAATTTTTTTCCTCATATATTTTTTATCTATAATGTTTTGTTTTATTTTACATTTCTCGCCATGCATTAAGAACTTTGTCTTTTTTGTGTTGTGTACGTTTTCTCGTTCTTATTTTTTTTTTTTTTTTTTTTTTTTTTTATCTTTACGTATTTTTTTATTTGACAGTGATAATTTTGTCTCTTTTATGTTGTATATCTGTCTCTTTTCTTTTTTTTTAATGTTTCTGTTCATGTCGTATATTTTTAGATATTTTATTCATTAATTATGTAAATTTTCAATCATCCGTACAGGCATCACAGCCTCTGGATGATAAATATGTTTTGTTTTGTTTAAACTAATCTAAATCTCTGTATGTTGTAAATGAATAATTTGATTTGATTTGATTTTAAATTTGGTACTCACATCACTAAGGGTCCCACTAAGTTGAGTAGAACAGGTTCTATAACAGATATGCTGTCATGAAGCAATCAGAAACATCAGTCTATGCAGGGGCGGTCTTAAGGCAGTGCGACCGATGCAGTTGCACCGGGCGCCAAATGAGAAGGGGCACCGAAACGCGTTAAATATACATTACTAGAAAAATATCTTTAACATACGTATTTATAAAAAAGTAACTATAAAATATACATGACAAATGACCGAGACGAGAATTTTATTTTCAAAAAGAACAAAAAAGTTTGAGTGTATGTTATATTACGGTTATTTTTCGAAAAGAAAATAATCGATGGGCAGTGTACTTATGCGTACAGTACATAGCGATGTCGGTCAGATAAAAATACACATTCTCTCTTTCGAGTTCTTTTCGTTTACTCCTGCAGGAGATTTTTTTTTTTTGGGGGGGGGGGCGAGGAAAAGCAATTACTTTCACCGTTGTGTTGTGCAGTAAAAAATGAAAATGATGGAGGAATCGCCCCTTCGGCGGTCACCCAATTTTTCTACTAACGAGAGCAAAAGTGTTGTCCTGTGTTGTGGGGGAGTATTACATGAATTGAATGTGATGTGGGAAAGATTTTGAGCCAGAGGCCTTTCTCATGCCTCTTTTTCTCCCGACTTGTATTACTTTTATTAAAAACGCAGAATTGAATCGCCAATACAGTACAGTGTTTCGTAAAAAAAAAGAAATTTAAGAAAACAAATGAATGAATTAAAACCTATATGATTAGCTGACCATTTTAAATAGGGATCCTGCACTTGGGCTTGTCACACGAGGAGAAACAAAAATGTGCTCCGGCGCCTATGCAATGAGGATGTTTGGTGCTGTTGAAACGCTTCGTTTATGTTTGACTTCTGTGCATGCGATTAATACAGTACCAAAAAAAAAGTCTTATCAGTCCGTAAGATAATAATGGATTCAGTTCATAAATTCATTAAAAGTATTTCGATTAATTTATTGTAATGATGGAAATTAATTAATTGAAGGGTTTAATTAATTAATCAATTAGATGGTTTAATTAATTAATCAATTAGATGGTTTAATTAATTAATCAATTAGATGGTTTAAATAATTAATCGATTAAAGTCGTTTTAATTAATCAAATAAAAGGTAATTGGTTGTCTATCAATTATTATCTTTTGAACGAGTAAACTATTCCAGACCGGGCCGTAGACTCATAGGAATTTGATTCACTGGGTCGCGGTTCCAAAAAGGTTGAGAAACACTGGCTTACGTAGTTATCACAATGCAGGCACTCGCAGAAATACCCTGTAGGGGCACACCGATTTCAGAAAAGAGCCAGTAGCGAGCCACACTTATAGCTCAGTGTAGCGAGCACTTACAACGATGTAGAGGCTCTGCAAAAACCAAAGAGAAGGCCTAAAAAAGCCAATTTTTTATACCATTGGACCGTTGAAAACAATTTCACGGATTGATGAAAAGTGGACAAATAATTCTCAAAACTGCTGTCAGCTAAGGCAAATAAAATCCAACCAAAAATGGTATTTAAATTTAATTTTTTTTTTTCATTATTTTAAATCTAAATTATGAGCGACTGCATGCATCGTGCGAAGCGGTTTAAAGCTGCTTTTGTAATAAAGGCTTCGTCCAAAACGAACGCATGTACTGCCATCTATTGTTCAAAACCATTACCAAGTCGGTTGAAAGATTATGAAAAATACCGTACAAAAAAGTGTGAAAATTCGAAAAATCACGAAGAAAATTCTAGAAATCATCAGTATATAGCGTTTTATGTTAGAAAGTTTATTGCAGAGAGAACACATTACATGCGACAATCATCTATTAAAATGTTTTTAAGGTAATATTGTTTGAGTAATTGTGCAAAACGGTACCTGGCGCTGGATAGGGAACACCGCATGCCAGAACGAAGCTCTCTCCGTCTACGCTAGATGCTCTGACGTTACATTTCCGGCTGATGCTTTTTATCTCGGGTGAGTCACTTAAAATTATGCGCTTTTCATAATGGTCAGGTTTTGTCCCGCAATCCACCCCGCTGAAGGTGGAAATATAGTTGATAAATTTGTGCATATTCGTGATAATTTTACCGAACTTTTTGAGGGGGATATTAATGATTTTTTAGAATTAGTCGAACCCTGGCTGGGATATTTTTTTGATAAACAAACGGATCTAGGAGCCCTCGAGGAGGCAGCATGTAATACGTCCGAATTTTTCGATACCCTTCTTGCAAAATATAGCGACTATGCGAATAGTGATGAGGATTTCAAGACCGAGACAGCAGCTCCCTTCGTATCGGGACTGTGCGAGTTTTTTGAGAAGATCAAAGAAGACCCTTGTTGCCACATTATGGCCTTGTATTTTCGTAAATCGCCTCAAATTGACAAATCTCCCGAAAGTATTGCCAAAAGACTGGAAAAATCCAGGAAAAGGAAAAGACCCCATGAGATGAGCCCACCTCCCGACAAGAAATCAATCGCATTCCCCTTTGCTTTTCTCGACAGTTCTCAGGACTCCATCTATGAGCAAGATGCCTCCCAGTCCCATGGAGATAACCCTAATCCTCTCGTGTCTCTTGTGAAAACCGTTGCCACATCTTTTACACAAAGTAACCTACCCATAATACCTTGCATCAACCAGGCTCCCATAATACCTAGCGAGCTCTTCCCTGACACAGACAACGTTCCCACAATGCCCTCTGATGCTCAAAGTCAACAACAACCATCAGCACCAACATCAGACCCAACCAGCCAATCAGAGCGCAGATCGACTGACGAGGCCCCCTCCCCCTCCAATAATGTAAACAATATCAGAAACGTAAACATTGACGAAACGCCCACTGCTGGAGACATCGAAGATGACGATTTAGAAGGTTTCTCTACGGTTTCCTACAAAAAGAAAAATAGAAACATTCCCCCGATAGTACTCTCAGAAGATTACGCCGAAATAAGAAAACTATGCGAATTCCCCCCAGACGCAAAAACAACACCAACAACGGTATCGATCAAATTTTACTCCGAAAGCGACTACAGAAAGGTGACTAGATTCTGCAATGAAAAGAATTTTAGGTCCTATACCTATCAACTGGAAAACGACAAAAATCTAAAGGTAGTTATCAGGGGTCTCCCCGTGAATGTTCCCCCAGACGACATTGCGGACGACATATTATCGCAAGGGCATGAAGTAATCAAGGTTTCCCGTATGAAGAACTACCGTACAGGTTTCGATTACCCGCTCTATCTCGTCGAGTTTGCCATTAAAGATAAGGGCATATTTAATATCACAGAGATAGCAAGCATTCCTGTTCAAATAGAGCGGTACAAAGGCAACCGCAATACATTGCAATGTCGTAATTGTCTTCGCCTCGGACACAGCTCTATATCCTGCCGAGAACGCCCCCGCTGTGCTTTCTGCGCTCAGCTACACAGCGGACGTGACTGCCCAAACAAAGGCAACATAAATCTCAAAAAATGTTTTTTGTGCAATGGGAGGCATTGCTCAACATACGGAGCCTGTCCAGTTAAACTGAAAAGACAGTCGCAAGAATCAGGAAGACTAATTATCCCTTCGCTGCCAGCGATAATAAGAAATGATCCAGAAATACAAAGAAACACAAACTTACGAACATTCGCCGACATAATCAGACGCACACCCCCATGCCAGCAAACCCAAACAAATGAGGAAGAGGGAAACGCCCCCATGGAGGTCTCCCCTCTCCCTACACTAGCACTCGTTCACGCCCCTTACTGAAAGGCCCAACTCTCTTGCTTTCACAAAAATCTCCAATTATTACACCAAGAAAGGACCACACCCTCTCTTCAAGGGATACTCCCTAAAACAGCATGAGTACGCAACTGAACTTGAAAAATCTATCGAAAAACAAAACAAAAAGGAAGTGAAAAAGTACTACATGAAGTGATAGCCAAGGTAGAGAAAAATCTCGTGAGGGAAGAACCCAACCTACATAATGTAAACACTAACCTGGCTCCGCCCTCCTTTATCGAGCCAGAAGTCGCGGAACCAATCCCGTCTCTTGAATTTGTCCCACACGAAACAAATGTAAATTATGAAATCAAATCAATACTTCTCTCAACACAAAAAATCACTAATCTTGTCAAACCTCCCATAGAGGTAGAAAACAAACTTTCGGAAATCTTCCGAAGCCTAACTGAAGTGCTAGACTTCCTATCAAAAAATAACAACAATTAGTAATCAAAACCGAAACACGGATCTTACGCCTCCAAGACCTTTAACAATTTTTTCTTGGAACGCAACCAGCTTAAAACCAAGTATTGGAGAACTAACAGAAGCCCTCTTTGAACATAATGTGGATGTTTTTCTCTGCCAAGAGATCTGGTTGATCCCAAGCACGAAGATAAAAATTCCTGGTTATCAATGCATAAGGCGTGACCGATTGCACAATCGTGGAGTGGGCGTGGCTGGTTCATCCGCAATAATATACCATTTAATCCCCTGGATCTTATTGACTTTAATTCTATGGAAACGGTAGGGATAACTATTCATGTTAATAACACTAATATTAACCTCGTTTCCATTTACAAGCCTCCGAATAACAATCTTGATCTTAATCTCCTCTCCCACATATTTAATACAAACACTTCCACAATAATTGCTGGTGACTGGAATCTGCATCATAAGGCATGGAACTGCAGATATAATCAAACTAAAGGCACTGCACTCTACCACTTCTGCCAAAATAATGTTGTTGATATCATCGCTACTAAAAAAGCCACCCACTTTCCTTCCTTTTCTTTGCATCTTTCCTCTGTCATCGATTTTGCTCTTGCAAAAAACATCGATTCTGCCATCTCTATTTCCTCCCCTGAGCTTGTCGACTCTTCTCATAACCCTATACTAATTAAGATAGATTTCCTTATCTCAAGAAAAATCCCTTTTACTTACAAAACTGATTGGGTTAATTTTTCTAATGAACTCAGAGTTTCCTGAAATATCGATTAATGATCCGTCAGTAGCCATCATCGATGAAAGCATCTCGCTTATCACAGAAACAGTCAACAACGCCATCTACCACTGTACGAACAAAATAAAGGTAAGCGAACACCAGTACGGCCTCTCCAGAGAGTTGCTCACTAAAATTAGGGAAAAAAAACAAAGTCAGAAAAAAGTGGCAGCGATTCAGACAGAGAGACGATAAAATCAGATTGACCCAGATGGAAAGAGAAATCAGGGCAGAAATAAGAGCATACAACCACGAAAGATTCAATTACTTCATGGAGGAAGTGAACATAGCAGACGGGTCCCTATGGAAGCCCAAACCAAGGGGAAATATTATCAACCGTATTCACGGGCAAAATGGGAGAATTGTTTTCACCCCCCCCCCCCCCGGAAATTGCAGAATCTTTTGCGGACACATTCGAGCAACAGTTTGCTCCAAACGGACTACAAGACGACGAAACACAAGAAAACATTCGTGATACAATTGATGAATTCATGAGAAATAATCCCCCTTCCCCCTTTCTGAGACCCATGATGTTCCGCTCACGTCAATCACCGAATTAAACGAGATCATAAAACTCCTGAAAACAAAAAAAGCCCCAGGGCACGATAAAATTTCTAATCTTGCAATAAAAGCTCTCCCCGTTTCAATCATAAATTCATTGGTCAACATCTTCAATGCCATGATCATAATTAACTACTTCCCAAGCTGCTGGAAAACAGCAATAATAAAAGCAATTCTCAAACCTAACTCTGAGCCCCTTTTCCCCCAAAATTTTCGCCCGATCAGCCTTCTTTCGAACCTGAGCAAATTATTTGAAAGAATTTACATTAAAAGATTAAATAATTTCTGCAACAATAATTCAGTGATTCGTGCGGAGCAGCATGGATTTTGAAAGGAACACTCTTGTATTACGCAGCTCCTACGTACGACAGAATTTCTAATGGATTCCGCAAACTACAAAGAATACGTCTGTTCATTAGCTCTCGATTTATCGCGGGCGTTTGATCGGACCAATCACAGCACGCTCCTGTTCAAACTAATCAATATGAATTTCCCACCAAAAGTTTTCTACTTCATCAAAAATTACCTTAATGAACGCCATTTCAGAGTCCAGATTGGGGATGCATTATCTACTTTAAGACCAGTTCGAGCGTCTGTCCCGCAGGGAAGCGTTCTGGGCCCCCAACTCTTCTCTCTGTACGTGAATGATTTCCCCTCGCCAAAACGGGGCATCATTAGTCAGTACGCCGACAATGTGCTAATTTCAACTAACTGCAGAGACCCTCAAAAAGCTTTTGAAAATCTTCAAGAGACAGTGGACGAGATAGAGAAATATTGCATAGACTCCGATATTGCCCTCAACCATGAGAAATGCAACTTCATATGTTTTCACAAGAGACACAACCCACCAATGGGACCTAATCACCTTATTGTCCTAGGAAACGCCAGACTTGCACCGAAGCTCCAGATCAAATATCTTGGGGTATTCTTTGATAGAAAACTGAATTTTAAAGCACACACTGAGTATGTCCGTATGAAAGCAACAAAGAACCTAGGCATGCTCAATAAAATCGTTTTTCCCAAGAGCGGCCTCTCACTGAAAAACAAAATGTACTTGTACAACTCAGTAATTAGGCCTATTATCACCTATGCTGCCCCAGTTTGGGCATTCGCCACAAAGAAAAATGTTCACACACTTCAAATCTTCGAAAACAAAAGCTATCGTAAATTTGCAAGAGCCCGTTGGTTCATGAGGAACGCAGATTTGACACGGGATCTATGCAGAATACGTATCTTGATCACATTAGGAAACTCGCTGAAATCATCAGAAATTCAGAGTATCGACATCTATCTGAAATTGTGGATTATAATCCAGCGGTCATCCTCAGGTATGGACGGCCGCAGAATGTTCTCTTTCGCCCGTATTAAATGTACAAATTGTATACATTGTAAATAGTGTAAATACACGTTTCATTATTCATTTATTCCTCCTTCCAGTTTTTTCGTTTTAAACTGCATTTAATATAAAAACCATGGCGAAGAAACATACTACCCCTTCATGCTGAGGAAACTGGCCATACCGACCCTGTCCACCGGATTTCACTCCCGGCTCATTTGGTGAAGCGTCTATGGAAACCACAGAACATGTTCAAGTGCCAACTGCCAAAAACAACCGAGAAATTACTGTTGAAAAACAATCCAAACAACTGGAAAATGAAATATAGGAAGACTTGCCATCGCCTGGTGGAGGCCTAAGCGTTGTGGAGTCAAAATTCCTACTGATACTGAGTACCGCAATCAAGTAGAGCCTTGCACTTGGTCAATGGAGATTGCATCATTGCCGGGCTCCTTAATAAAAGAGCTTATAAGGGAAAAAAACAAATGGAGGAAAAAATTTCAGCAAACACGATTCCCGCCTTTCAAAACAATTTATAACAGGAAAACGGCTGAAGTCAGATAGACTATTAGAAAATATCTCAATGACAGATGGAGAGATTGGTTTCAAGAATCCAAAGCGGAGGATGGGCCCCTTTTTGATGTGTATAAAAGAATGAAAGCAAACCCGCAAATTTTACCACCAATTCATAATAGTCAGCATGAACTATTATATGAAGACCAAGCAAAAGCAAACGAATTTGCAAGAACTTTCGAAAATCAATTTTCCCCAAATAACAATACACCACAGGGGCTCGTAGATGACGTGAATGAGGAAGTGCAAAGATATTTCAACGATATTCCAGTACATAATTCCAGTATCTTATATCACACAAACGTCAAGGAGCTAGAGGAAATAATCAAAAAAATTAAACCCAAGAAGGCAGCAGGATTTGATGGCTTAACTTCAAAGGCAATAAAAATGCTTACCCCAAACATGATCATCTCAATTGTTAACTTTTTCAATGGACTTCTTGATAAAGTTTACTTTCCAGATTACTGGAAGACTGCAATTATAAAGATTATACCGAAGCAAGGTAAACCAAAAGAGTACTGCAATTCATACAGACCCATCGCTCTTCTTCCACATCTGTCTAAATTATTCGAAAGGGTATTTGCAGCAAGATTGATTAAATTTATAGAAGATCACAATCTAGCCAGAGCCGAGCAGTTTGGTTTTAAAAGAGGTCACGGCACAACAAATCAACTCGTGAGGGTTGTGGAATGTCTTCAAGAAGCTAAAAACTACAAAGACTATGGAGTAGGAGCTTTTTTAGATTATAACAAGGCATTCGATTGCATTTGACACGAGAAGCTCCTACTGAAGATGATCAACAGAGGTTATCCCTCGATAATCATCAAATTTTTGCGATCATACTTACTTTCCAGAACATTTTTTTGTCCATGGCCACCCTTCCAACCATTTCTCATTCCTGTGGCCCCCTCTTGCAAACTTTTTTTTTCCATAAAAACATAAATAAAACATTCCATGAAACATAATTTTCTGTTCCTCCCACGCCCGTTTTCCCATTAGAAGATTAGAAGATAGTTATTAAAACATTGTCTGAAGTATATAAATATGTTTGAATTTAATTTTATTAATTTTTAATTTATGAAAATAACGAAAGAGCAAAATAAACGTAATAGGAATACAGTAAAAAAAAAAATAGAATAAATTATTTTCAATCAATGTAAATTCTGCGCTTGAAGACGACACAATGTCATCAAGTTACTGTACTGGATGAAAAATTTGTATTATTTCAAATTAGTTTATTTTAGTGTAAATGTGATTATGGTTTCATTGAGAAAATGTCAGTTGTAGCTTCCAAAATACGCATCCTTATAGTGATAAACATCGCAAAAAGCGGTAGCAAGCAGTTTTATTAATTTTATTCTCTTCATGCGGATAAAAGTAGTAATGAAGGAGTACATACACACACACAAATGAATCACAATTGAAAAGTTCAACCTTTCACATCGTTTTTAACGATAATACATGTATCAAGGATATAGGTTCATGTTGTAGCCCTACTATGAATTTAAAAAAATGAACTAAAATACGGGTGAAAAAAATTTTTAATAATTTTTTGAAACATTCATATTCCAGAGAAATCATGCACGCAGTCAGGGCCGGTTTAATCATTAAGCAAAATAAGCACGTGCTTAGGGCATCAGTACTAAAGGGGCACCAGGCACCACCAAAAAGATATCATATGGTATTTTTTTTTAATGAACGATTTTTTTTCAACATCCATCATCCGATAGAAGATTCTAAAATTTAAAGAACACTTGATTGTATAGTTGAAGATCATTATCACAAAAAAAAGGATGGCACGAAAGATGAGAAACTAATAATATTGCAAACTAGACTTCACACACATTATTGCTCAGTGTTTCGATTAGCTTTTTACAATTTTCATAAGGTATACCCAGGGCTGTCTTAACATTATCATACGCCCAAATGCAAAGCTATTTTTCTGAGAAAGGCACTACTACATAGCTAAAAATTCCTACCTACCTATTTGCATATTTACTCTTGAAAATCGGAACCAGGTCTAATTGTCACTTGACACCCCGGAGAAGTGCCCGGATGGGCCCGTGCAATAAACCAAGTTCTACAGAATAAGGACGTGATTTTTGTGGGTCATTAATAGATCAACTGTGTAGTTTGATCTATAGAAGTAAAAGAAATGCTACCAGGTGTAAATTACAAACTTGAGAATGCATCTAAGGAGCCGTTCAAGTATAACGTCATCATCGATGGGGGGGGGGGGGGGTCTGATTTGATGACTTCTGATTACAAGGGAGGAAGGGGGGGTTTGGATAATGCTTTACATCATCAACCACCCTTTATGAAAATATGAGTTAGGATTCAGAGGGGCAGAACTGATGACGAAATTTTTCTGACAAGGGGGGAGGGGTCAAAAATGGCTAAAAATTTGCTTACGTAATACTTGAACGGCCCCTAAAAAGAAAAAGTACTCAATATATAACTGTGATTCGTCCGAAATAAGATACCTACTGGCAGGGCAACTGGATACTTGGTTAGCCGGGGCAACTACTCATTTAGGCACCCCCCCCCCCGTAATGCTGAAGCATAGGTTGAACGGTTAAATTTGCGCCCCCTTTTGTGATGCGCCCGGGGTACCAGACCAGCCTGCTCTCCCCCCCCCCCCACTACTTGCCCCTGCCTGTTGATAATATTATGGCCATTCTAAGATTAAATGGTTTAATACAAATACAACGCCACAACAGGCAAAATGCCCAACGAGGTGGCTGATTGGAGTGTTGGTACAGCCTTTGTTCATCAACCGTTCGTCGTAGTGGTATGGTTATAATTTTAAAAATTCTCAAAATGTGACCAGAAGTTACCCTGTACGAGTTTTGAGGATGAAAATACAGTGTACACAAAATGAAAAATGAAGATTTTTATACGATATCCCCACCTCCCCGCGTCCACTTTTTCGTCGGAACATCACGTGACTCGGTGAAAACAAACACGATCCCCCGTTATTTTCTTATGGCATAAATAGGAGTTTAAAACAATAAATGGAAAAATAATTTCAGCATGGACGAGATAATTCCAAAATTAATGAAAGTTATAATTTCAGCATTAAAGAACGATAATTTCAACATTAATCGAAGAAAATATTCTAGAATTAATGTAAGAGATAATAATAAAATTAATGAAAGAGATAATAATGAAATTAATGAAAGAGATAATAATGAAATTAATGAAAGAGATAATAATGAAATTAATGAAAGAGATATTAATGAAATTAATGAAAGATAGAAATTAATGAAAGAGATAATGAAATTAATGAAAGAGATAATTCCATAATTAATGAAAGAGAAAATTCCATAATTCATGAAAGAGACAATTCCATAATTAATGAAAGAGGCAATTCCAGAATTAATGAGGTATAATATCAGAATCAATGAGGTATAATATCAGAATCAATGAGGTATAATGTCAGAATCAATGACAGAAATAATTTCAGCATTAATAAAAGAAATAATTTCAGCATTAATAAAAGAAATAATTTCAGCATTAATAAAAGAAATAATTTCAGCATTAATAAAAGAAATAATTTCAGCATTAATAAAAGAAATAATTTCAGCATTAATAAAAGAAATAATTTCAGCATTAATAAAAGAAATAATTTCAGCATTAATAAAAGAAATAATTTCAGCATTAATAAAAGAAATAATTTCAGCATTAATAAAAGAAATAATTTCAGCATTAATAAAAGAAATAACTTTAGCATTAAATAACGAAAAAAAATCCAGAATTAATGAAAGAAAATTCCAGAAATAATGAAGGGAAATTCCAGAATTGATGAAGGAAAATTCAAGCAATTATGAAAGAAATTATTCCACATTAATGAAATAAATAATTTTATCTTTTTTCATCTCTCTTTAGATGAGTTCTTCTATTCTTTTTTTTATATCTCTAAAACCCAATATCTAGAGACCGAACATTTCTTTGGAAAAATTGCCAGGCGGGAAGTTTGTTTTCACGGAGTCACGTGATTTCTTTGCATTTGATGTCGCTGCAGTCGCGGTGGCTGGATGCTCCCGCCAGTAATACAATCTCTGTCGTCTGCTTTTCTCCAGGTTACTTGTTTTGGACGTCTCCTTGTGTCCTGAAAAAAATAACTGAACTGGCAGTTCTAACTTCCAGTTCTGTTTGTGAGCTTAGCTTGTAGGGAACCAAATAAACCGACTTGTCTGTCGTCTGCTCATTAAGAGGTTCTTTGTTTTGGACGTCTCCTTATGCTCAAATAAAATAACCGAACTTATAGTTTAAATTTCCAGTTCAGTTTATGAGCTTTGTTTATAAGGAACTGAGCGAAATAAAGAATATAGTTTTTTTACTTTAAACTTCATCATCACCACACGAGTCGCTTTTAAATTTGACATTAGATGGCAGCACATTACTATAAAGTAGAGTGTGGAGAAATTCACTTTTTACGGTCTTACCTGTCGTCTGCTTGTGTGGAGGTCCTTGGTTTTCGATGTCTCCTTGGGTCTTGAAATTACTGAACTGGAAGTTTGATCTTTCAGGTCATTTTATAAGCTTTGTTTATAAGGAGCGTAGCTGAATGAAGAATTTAGTTTTTTTATACCTGAGTTTCTCGTCATCACCACATAAGGCACTTCTGATTTCGAAAGTAGGTAGTAGCACCAACAATATTTTTAAAAATGAATGTCTTAAAGTATTCTAGAGTATTAAATTAATTTTAATTCCCTTAAAACTGTGTTAGTGCAATTGTGAATTCGCTGCAAATGCTACAAGGAAAAAAAAAAAAAAACTGCTTTAGCAAACTGCGTAAAATTTCGAGTCAGCCGGTATATACGGGTTTCGTCATTGCGTAACGCAGTGACAAAATTGTTCATGTGAACAGTTTTGTTTATTAATAATGATTTTGGTAATAATAATGATTCATTATCAGGATTTCAAGCCCATTGGATAATATAAATATAATCAGATTTTCAAATAAGAAAATTATCAGTTTGTTGACTTCAATTCTGTGGTGTTTGGTCAGAACATGATAACTCCAAAATCACCGTTTTGAGATATTTGCATTTTCATTGTCATTTAAAAATCAAAAATAAAGCATAGACATAAATGCAAATGAAAATATCACGCATCAGCATGTTTTTTAGCCGTTCGCACGTATTTGTGCATTTATCTCACTTCTAATTAGTTATAATTCGCAAGACTTACTTTTAGATCAAAAAGCCATTTTTTGTAGATATCATGTTCTGCCCAAACACCACAGAATTTCGATACGGTGAAAATCTGATATTTCATTGCATGACAAGCTGCCTTCAAGTGGCTTTTTGGTTCAAAATGTGGCCGCTCTCTCGCAGGTGAACAAAGCAACGTGCGAGTTGGCTTAAACACAACACAATATTTTTCACATAATAGTCTGTACTATACTTAATATACAGGGCGCATAGGTAACGGGGCATATGACATTTTACTGGCGAACCATTGGTCCTAGAAGCATGCTTCCAGTTGGAAAAAGGACCCGCATAATGTGTAGTACTCAGATATTTGATTCATGTTGCCAGGGGTTACATAGTTATTAAAATAAAAATGTTAACTTTTTAGGGGGACACCCTGTGCCCCAAAACACAATTGGAAAGTTGTTTCCACGTCTCCAACAAAAACATTCATCGTTTCTAAGTGCAATAGTCACTGAGATATTCGAAGAAAGTTGGAAAAAAAAACCATCATTAAATGCGAGGTCACCATTTTACCCGCATTTAATGCTTTTTTTTTTCCCAAATTTCCTCATTTTCGCATATCTCGGTGAATATTGCTCTTAGAAACGTGAGATTATTTTAGTTGTCATCGGAAAAGACAGAGAAACAACTTCTTAATTGGGTTCTTTGGCAAACGGGGATGGTATAAAAAGTTGTTTTTTATTTTATAACTATACAACCCTTTACAACATGAATGACATCTGAGTTGGACACGTGATTTGGATACTTTTTCTAGTTTGGAGACTTTTTCTGGTATGTCTTTAAAACTAACGGCTCGCCAGTAGAGTGTCATACGCTCTGTTACCCATGCAGTCTGCATATACACGTAAAAAAATAGTTTGAGGCGAAATACAGTCGACGCTCGTTTTAACGAATACCGTTATAACAGAAAAAAATATCGTTTTAACGAAAACTTTTCTAATCACCCGGATAAGTTTACATAGAAGCAATATAAAAATCTGAAATTCCTGTCACGGAATTTCTTTATTACTCCGGTCTCTTGGAATTCATTATAATGGGGTTTGACTGTATTCCCACCGAAAAAAATCTGATATTTTTCCACCAAAGTAATTGAACTTTTGCAATTTGATCTGAAAACCGTCCTTTTTATAATGATTATGTCATTTTACTTTTATAAATTTAGGAAGGAAACAAAAGGAAGAAAGGGTGTGGAAAAAAAAGGAAAAATGATCAAGAGGGGTTCGGTTGTGCGTAAATGCCTTGAAATTCCACTTGTGCGCAAGGGGATTCGCGCCTCACTCTTAGTTTTATGACAAGATTTCACATTTATGAGACGTATGACTACGGGCAAGAGATTAATCTCTGTATATATAGCTTTCAATATTAAAATATTTCATTTATACGAAGCACAATTTCAATTATTTGACATTTTCATTCGAACAATAAATCTTTGCCATTTCCAACAATCAAATCCACGCAGTTTTTGCAGATTGTGAAAACGCGTCGCTGAATTGGTTTTGAATGCGTATTATCACCACTAGAAACCATAAATTTTATGTTGACAGATACAAAGAGACTCATTGAGCCGGTTATGGACATTTTCGGAAGTGAAGACTTACGTGAGAATTTACTGCACTTTTCTGAGAAATCAGCAGACGCACTGTCTCAAATAAACGGATTTAAATGTGGTCATACGCCATTTTAGAATTTTTTTTCTCATTTCCACAACATTGTTCTTGCAGGATTACTACTACTTCACCAAACACCAACTCTGGCCATATCACTATATTGCAATTTACTGCCATTAGTGAGACGGGTTGGAAGTGAAGGCACTGTCGATCGGTGGTCGCCTCGAGTTCGTTAGGGAAAATATCTCATCTATATCCTCCCTTGGGTTCGAACCCGGAGCCCTAACAACAACCTTCACGATGGTAGACGAGCATCTTACCACCATGCCACTCGGGCACTTCTTGCAGGATAGGAAAATTGCATTGAAATTATTTGGGATGTTGCAGGCCTAGGGCAGTTAATAGGAAATATTACAGTATAAATAAAAAAAACTTTAAAGATGTGGTGTCAATCTTAGAAGAAGTCCCAATACATTATTTGCTTGGATTGCATATAGAAACCAATCAGCAAACCAAATGACGTTAAGACGTCTTAAATATGTTTAAAATTACTTTTTTCCTGTTAAATTGAAAGGAATGACATATGAACACTTGCGATTGAAACAACAGTAAATTTATGCAATTACAGTTTCTTAAGTTATACAGCAATGTAGTTCTAAAAAATACAATTTCGCGGGTATTTTTCCTCATGTATGATTTGATCTCTTGGAGTTCGTTATAACTGAATTCGACTTTATTTCTGTTTAGTAGACGCAATGGGTTGGCACAGCCCTCCCCAAAAATTCATAAAAAATACCCCAGAGCAATCATTCTTTTTATTCGATTTCTATAAATATATTCCCCATCAGACCACTCAGTGCCGGTTGAAGTATAGCTTTGTGCTAAACTAGATAGCTATCCGTCTGTAATTGCATGAAAAAATGATGATGTTTTTTTTTTTACAAGCTTTCATTTTTCACCCATCTACTTCTTGGATTGCATTTACTACCAGCACTCAAAAGAATGTCAATGAATGGTCAACAAATCTTTGTCTGCTTTGTCTTTATGGCAGCCCTCTTTGAATGAAAAGTCTTCGAACACACAACACTTTCTGTCTTTACAGTTACTCCATTTTGCTTCAACCTCTTCTATAGTTTGTGTCAGGGCCTACTGTCACCCCCAAGTCGTAAAACCACCGAGATTACATGAACCACTTGTTTTATTTTCTTCCTCATGTTAATGTTACTTGAATAGCGGAAAAATTTCGAAAAATATATTCTATGCATTTTGTTTGAAATTAAATTTTTTTAGTCACTCTGACTAAAATCCGAAAATCGTTTTACTGAAAATTTTTGAAAACTGTTTTAATTCAAAATCTTTAGCTTCTATTTCTGTGGAAAAAAAAATTGTGGTAGATTGTGTTGTGGACAAGACCGCAAGTTTCAACATGAACACTTTCTTTGTGCCTTGAATCTCGTTGTCGGTACTTTCTTTCAAAAAGAACACGCGAACCAGGCTCTATCGGATTTAGCCAATTTTAGACATTGTCCCTGTGAAGGGGCGGGACCCTGTTGGAGAAAACGTTTATAAACAATACATAGTGTTGTCGCTACTGACATAATGATATTGGTATCATCGGATTTGTCTTTGATAAACGATACCAATATCATCTATTTACGTTACGAATTCCTCGAGATAAAGCGTGAAACAATTTCGCTACGAAAGCGGGACGCGAGCCTGATTTCCAGACCGGGAAAGCTATTTAAACCAGAATGGTACCCAGGGCCGCAACTAGACGCTTGGTCAACCGGGACAAGCACGCTCCCCGGATATTTTGGCACTCCCTTACAATGGGGAAGAAGAGATTAGAGGGTGAAATTTGCTCCCCCTCTGTCCTGCCGCACTAGACCAGCGTGCTCCCCCTAGTTGTGGCCCTGGTAGTACCATTAGATTTGTCTTATAATGCCTATGACTGGTTTTTATTTGCATTGTGAAGCCAGGCCTTTCACTTACACAAAACAGATTTACCAGGCCGCGGGCTTCCAAATGTTTAGATCGGCTGACCTATACTACGAAGGCCGCAACTAGATAGGTACTTGGCAAGCACGCATCTTGGCACCCCCTTGTTATGTTGAATGATAGGTAAAGAGGGGAAATTTGCTCCTCCTCTGGCCCGGGGCAGCAGATCCACTGCTCCCTTCTTGTTGCGGCTCTGTATCAGTCTGTGTGTTACAGTCTCAGGAACTAATCTTTTCTTTTTTTATGACAGCCTAGCCCTCTAGCGGCAACAGTGTGGCGCCATAGTTCATTTGCTTAAAATTTTCAGAATAATTTGACCACTCAGTGTATAATGCAGTAAAACCTCTCTTTTGCGGACACCAGTGGGACGAAAAAATTCTTCCGTAAAAGAGGGGTGACCATCAATCAGGGGTTTGAAAAGCATACTTTTATTATACAAGGGTAACTTATTATTTGGCCGTAAAAGAGGGGTGACAGCATCTGCGAGGTGTCCGTTAAGAGGGGTTTTACTGTATAAGAAAAATGAGTTAATTGTTTTCTCACTAAAGCTCTCCATTCACCTCCAAGGATCCCTAATTAAGAACAGTTGATTTATCCTTCGGTTCACGTTTTTAGGCGCATTGCTTGTTAGTTCCACTTTTTATACATATCTGTGGCAGGGCAGTCTTAAGAGCATCGTGAGCCCCCGGGCCAAGTGATTTTTTTGAGGCTCAACCTGCCAAATTTCGAATATATCAAAAATTTGTGATTTTTGTGAGGCCACTGTTCTGTTGAGGCTCCCTGGCCGTGCCCGATTGGGTCCATACATACGTTAAGACAGCACTGATCTGTGTTCAATCATCATTTCAAATCAGTGGAAAAATTTAAAAGTTGGCGACTCACAAGCTGGGATTTTTGGTGGGTTTCTAGATTAAAATTCCCCCCCCCCCCCGTTCAGTAAATTTATGATGTAAAAAATAAAACACAATAATAGAATTCGTACCCCCTCCACCCTTCTTAGTCCTTTAACTAGTGGACCACGCATCGAGTAATTGTTATTGCCCTGGGCTGGAGCCCTGTCAGCATCACCCTTGGGGAAAGGGGTGGGGCATGGCATCCATCACAAGAAAATAGTGAGAGATGAGCAGGCCTAGACATGAGTTCCCAAAAATCCTCCTAAAACAGTGATTCTCAACTTTTTTCAAACCGCGTCCCGATGAATCAAATTTCTATGAGTCTACGAGGGGCCGGTCGCATATTTCGCAAATGCTCCGCGATTACACGATTTTTTCGTAATTTTTTCCACACAGCCAATCACGTTGCTTCAGCCTCTACAATAATTTGCGTAACTCTACGATATCTCATTTTCGATATATTGTAAAATGTATTGCATCAGCAAAAAGAATTAAAATGTTTAAATCATTTTCTCTGACGAGGAGTTAAAAAAAGATGGATGACTTCCTTAAAAGGATGGATTCGAACCTTGATCTTCAGTCCGATAAACTATCACCTACACCAAAGCTGTTTGAAAGGTTAATGCAGCTTTGACCTACACTAACTCGGCTGACGGAAAGGGTCCTGAAACTGTTTATGACTTTCAAAATTTGTTACCACACATCACGCTACCATTAACCACGGAATTTTAATCTTTCCCTAACGCGAATTAAAGTAAAGAATGTTTGTTTGGCATAACAGCGTGTTAATATTTCAGAATACATTCCAGTGATATTACGTCCCATAACGTAGCCATGTGACCGAAAGCACAACAGATCGTACGATATTAAGATAGTGGGAAATATCATAAACCAAGAAGAGACGTGATTGGCTGAAATCGTGTAATCGCGGAATAGCGGTGCATTTGCGAAATTAGCTGCCGGTCATGACGTCACCACTAAAGCGCCTCAATTTTTCAACGATTTGGCAACTCTGACTAGAAAACGGTGATGGTAACTCGTGGGAAATTTCCCACATTCATGGGAAAAATTGGCCAAAATTTGTACAAGTGGAAAATTTCTTAGCATTTGTGGGAAATTTTGAGAATTTATCAAACAAAAGAATTTTTGGAAAAAATAAGAAAACGAATGCAGTGCAATATACTTTTCTATTGTAAAATTCTTAACTACGCATTTTTCCCGGTAGATGGCAGAGAATTTTCCGGAATGCGTTGGGGGCCGTTCAAGTATTACGTAAGCAAAATTTTAGCCATTTTTGACCCCCTCCCCCCCCCCCACTTGTCAGCAAAATTTCGTCATCAGCTCTTCCCTCTGAATCCTAACTCATATTTTCATAAAGGGTGTTAAATGAATTTTCGTTTACAGCTGCCTGTCAAATCTGAAAAGCAACACACTTCTGATAATAAAAAAAATGTCAAAAGCATAATATTCTGTATGGTATTGTTTATATTGAGAATTACTGTCTCACTGAACATTTCAAAATTTTTCAACTCACCTTTTATCCAAGTGCAATGCAACAACAAGGACAAAAATGGTAATAAATATTTTATTGAAGTCCACAACTTCCAAATAAATACGCTGTGTCCGAATAAATATAAAATGGTAAAAAAAACAAGACAAATAAACTGAAATATTGTAAATTTTTGCAAAAATTAGAATAAGGAAGCCTCTGCATTGTTATACCATGGATATTTATCTGATGAAGCTACCCGTAAAAGCAAACTTTTACCTTTCAACACCTTATCATAAAACTTCTCGCATTCCATGTTACAATATTGGTTTGCCTAACAATAAGCAGAGCCCGCATTGTATCCACACTGAATCTAGATTTCTCCTTTGACCACAAATTATTCATAAGTGAAAATACTCGCTCCACAGGAGCTGTACTCCCAGGAAGACAAAGAATAAATTCAATAATGTTATTGAAGTCTTAATAATAAATATCTTTTTTTTCAATTCAGAAAAAATTTGTACCCATCTATCAGGTACAGAAATGTTTCTTTCATTCCATGCATTTAGTTCCCTCACAATTATACATCTTATAACATTCCATTGATCAAATACACAAGCTTCATCTGTTTCAGTGCGCGATAAGAATTCCTCATTCAGACTGTCCTGTATATCTTTCCATTCAGGTACCTGGTTTAATAGCACCCACTTGAACTTCTCTGAGTTGACAAAACTCTCTCCCCATTTGCTGATGTATTCCAAACTTGTTTGATAGAAATCTCTAACAATTTCGAAGAAATATTCTTCATTAATTTCTTCATCGTTTACTAATATTTTCAGCTGTTTTTTTACATCACTTGTTACAAATGATTAATTTTTTCTTAGCTCTAAGTTGCAGACGAGCTTTTCAATTTGTAACGCCACTTCTGTAGCTGAAATGTTTTCTTTTTCAATGCAATTTATGCATGTTTGGAATGTTACAATTTGATCTTTTACGAAAGTCAACCACAACTTCAGACAAGGATTTTCAAACAATTTTCGCAACATAACAGGACATTTCTCTTGAAATAGAAAATATGAACGAAGCCCATCAAACATTTTCAATATTTTCTCTATTGATGGTCTCAGGGACAAGAATCTTGTGTGTCCATGTTCTAATAATTTAGTGTAGTGGTTTTCTACAAACTCACAAAAATTTTTCAGCTCTTCTACTCTGACTGTATACACATGAAAATAGTTATATATTTTCACAGCGAGGTATTCGACAGCTACAGGTCGACAGTCAATAGCACTCTGGAAGCAATTGTGCACAATATGTGCATCACAACCAATGCCAATTGTTTGCCGCTTCAACATTTCTTCGAAAATTCCGCCAAATATTATTCTTCCCTTGTCTTCTGCATCCGCCAAAGTTGGTGTTGCAGTTATCTGCACACAAAGCAACAATTTTTTTTTCCAAGCCAAATGAACTCTTCTAACATGGCACTCTGCAAGTCAGTTGTTTCACCAGGTAAGGAGGAAAAGTCCATTATTTTGATTTGAACACCCTGAGTAGGTAGGAAATACCTCACAATGATAGGAAAAAGTTTTATGTTCTGCCTGTTCGATGCATCTATACTAACTGCAACACTTTTGATTTCATTCAAGTCCTGCTTCACTTCGTCTAGTATGTATGGTGATAAAACATTCACAATTATTGCTTCCGATTTTGTACGGGCGGACGAAAATTTGGTCTCGTACAATTTTCTAATTAAATTAGATAGACACTCATTTGACCGGAAACTTTGTCCATGGCGAACAGTATGGAAAGCTATAAGAGCTTCACTCGCTGCTGTTTTTTCTTTCATGATATTATCATCTTGTCTAACTACGAAAGAGTTGATGGTATTAGCAGAAGCTATAGCCCTTGCGGCATTCTTGTGCCGCTGGGTCGACACATGTTGATTGATGTAATTTCTTCTTCCATGGGCAACAGAAAAATGAGCACCATAATGTGTACACATTACTTTGGACAAATCGTTCTGAATGCCACCCAGTTTGATGAAATTAAATTCTTTTTAGAATGCATCATTGAAGCTGCATATCTTTTTCTTCGACATTTTTTGACACAGTTATGACATTGCCGGAACTCAAATAGCGTTATTGCATCTAAAAATCCTTTCCCTACGATGTTGTGGTGAAGGCAAAGTCAAATAGAGAGCTAAAGAGGACCACCCTCACAGCACAGTAAGTAGAACCTCAGAAACAGAACTAAAACAATTTCTGGAACTTCGAACTGGTGCGTTAGTAAGACACTCGAAGTGTTTCCGATACGTTTAACATTCAGAAAAAATACTGAAAATAATGTCAACTCGTCAATTCCTAGTTATTGAGCTATGAAAATGATCTGTATCGACATTTCTGATGAAAATAACGAATTCAAGCAAACTTCGTTCAAAATACGGGAAAAACCGGGACATTTTTGCAATAAAGTCGGGACGGCCAGAAAAAACCGGGACTGTCGGGGGAAATACGGGACGTATGGTCACACTAGTCAAAAGGGAAATTTTGCTGGAAGAGGTTACCATCACTGTTAGAAGAGGAGAAGAAAAAAAAGAGCAAAAAAAGTCGTAGTCACGGTCGTACGGACTTCAAACTAAGCAGAAGCATGCTTCCGTTTAGCTTACGCTAATTTATTTGAAACAAAGCTGCATTAAGGGTGTAGCGGCTTTGATTTGAAACGTGCATTCCGTTATCCGAATGAATTGTTGCTTCATTTCATCATTTTTCTTCACCCACCAGCGAGTTGAAGGCGTTTGGGTTGACACTCAGTATTCACTCAGCGGTAAGCTATCCGTAAGAAATATTCACTGGGTATTTTATGAGGCGCCGATAATAAAATGGCCCATTTCGTTTATTGTATTCTTAGCTCTACGTCAGAATTTTATCCATGACTGAAATCCTTTATTTTAAAATACATTCAGTGGAGTAATTATGAAATTATTCATGTGCGAACTTGGCACATTGGGCTACCCAAAATGCTTTGGGGCTCCTCGACCTCGTGGAAACTTAACCCCTATTGTCGCTGTACAATTGGAATTGACTGAAATGGCACCCATGTAGAGTGATGGACAATGACAAATTCTATGAACGTTACCATTTAGTACATACATTGAGAGCCCTCTACATTAGGGATACACAACCTCTGTCCTGCGGGCCTAATGCAGAGATGGTCCTCGAAAGTTGTTTTGGTAGAGCAGTGGTTCTCCAAAACAAAAACGTCCAAATAAGAAAATTTTTATCTTAAAATTGCAATGAAATTAAGAAATACCTTTACTTAAATGAGATTAATTACTCTGGATTAATAAATAAATACTCTGAATAACCTCTGGATTAATAAATAAATACTCTGAATAACCTCTGGATTAATAAATAAATACTCTGAATAACCTCTGGATTAATAAATAAATACTCTGAATAACCTCTGGATTAATAAATAAATACTCTGAATAACCTCTGGATTAATAAATAAATACTCTGAATAACCTCTGGATTAATAAATAAATACTCTGAATAACCTCTGGATTAAAAAATAAATGCTCGTGGAAAGCCGACAATCGTCTAGACAGTTTTGAAATTCTCCCAGTTGATTTCCCTAACTAGTTCTAAAAATGAATTGAATACATCGACTTTTTTTTAAATACATGCATGCCGGAACATAAATTGAGCCAAATAAAATTTAAAATCCGCCTGCCTGTTGTATTCCGGCAACGTACTCTTGACGTGTCGCCAAGTGCTTTGTATGGTGTTCGTGTGAGCACCTGTTTCAGAATTTGTGAATTCAACACTGTGGTTGACCGTCAAATGGGAGTAAACCTCCCCTAAAAACCCAATGACCCTCTCCCCTGCGGTCTTTATTATATTTCCACTTCTCAAATTTTGCCTCATCGATCTCTACGATCTTACCGATGCCGCCTATTTTCTCCGAATTGAGCTTGATGTGATCGAGAATAATCTCATTTATAAACTGCCGCCAGTCGGCCAAGGTGCTGGAAGAAAACGAATATTCCTGAATTATCCTAGCAGTGCTTTGGCATTGCAGGAAAATTTCGGGAATATTCAGTTTACTGAAGCCGAACCGAATAGATTTCTTGACTCTGCACGTACTGGCCATGCAGACCCAAATGAATCTATCGGAACCATCATTTAATTGGTGACACCTTCATGACAGTTCCGTATTTCGGGCAACATATAGATGATTTAATGAGCCCTGTTTCGCGTAAAAATTCTAATAACAAGGGCATGTTTGGGCACAGGTAAGTTTGATAAAAAATGGTATTACCAATGCCCTCCTTACCCAACGTTGGGTGGTTGTTCAAATATTTCAGAGTCAGTTTTTCACTGAAAATAATTCCCTGAAATTTCTTAACAACGCTGAAAACGGAAGGCATGATGAAAGAGGCAATAAAAAAGCGTCAAAATCAAATAATAAATGAAAAAAAAAATGGAACAATACAACCTGACCTGTCGGCGAAAGTATAATCCGAACCACTCGGAACAATCACCAACGACAAAATGGCTGTACGGCTCTGACCCCTCCATAACAAAAATAGTCAATCTTGAAATAAATATCTGTAGATGAGATTTGTGAAACGAGAGAATTAGGGATCACCTGTGTTCAAAGAAACAATGCCTCACAATTGGTACCGTGAAATCATGTGGTATCCTAGACTTGATGTCGAAGCGTGCAAGCTGAGTGCCTGGCTATGAACAGATTCGCTCTCTCTTCAGACATTTGATACAAGCTGATGGGAAACTTTGGGTGGGATGCAGTTTAGACCCCCTTCAAAAAGTCGCACATTGTGGCACCTCCGAAACGTTTGTTTACCTTCAGCCTCAACTGGATTATACTGTCTTCTTGGTCTGCTAGGGCTTTATTCCTGCTTAGTGAAATATTCTTGTTATGTATCCTGCTTGATGAAATAATATTGCCATGTTTCTGGTTGTGGTGCAAACAGAGTTGAAAATTACAGGCCGGGGGGGGGGGGGGGCCCTTTAATAGCGGAGGAGCGAAGCGAGGTGACCAAGCCTGAACGAAGCTTGGCCGACAGGTGCAGCCACTGATTTGCATATTCGCATGCACTTGTTAGCAATTGGACGAACCATTTTCTGCGCTAATGCATTGCTGAACTATGTGTCATTTCACTTCCACCGCGCGTTGTTGCAGGATGTTTTGCTCGCAGTCGCGTTTCAGCAACGATTTTTTTTTTAATTCTTGACGGTGTTAAATGGCTTCTGTTGGGCAGAGGCCTAGTAACTTCAACAACAGCACATTTTGGATTATTTACGTGTTTGTGTCCTAAGGATAATTTCACGTGCATGTGCCCCAAGGATTATTTCTGTTTCTAAAGGATTATCGCTGTGCCGTTCAGGATGGGGGAAAAAACAGGTGAGCTGTAAAAAAACCTTCATTTCCCTTTCTCAGGGCTACATTAGACTCGGCACTGCTTGGCGCCAAAGCAGTGCCAAGAAGGGTGCTTATATTGTCTTTTCACCATATACAGAACTGTTGATAAAAATTGTTTTTTCGGGTTCGAAGACCGTCGTCCGTTTGAGTTTGTTCTCAACGTTTCCCCAACACTAGTGGTTGGCATCATCAGGAGAATTGATAAACTGGATCAAAGTCAAGTTTTCCGGTGTCTCAGGTTGTATTTATGCACATAAGTGGCTTGAACTACACTATTGTTTTGCGATTGGTCAGTTGATTCTATGGCTGGCAGCGTATTGTAAACAGTTGTTATGCTGGTAGAACCTGATTGGCCGAGAGATGTGGAGTTATCTGATTGGCTGTTGTCATCATTCTGTTGCTGGACCTTGAAGGGGAAGATTCTTGTTCTTCTGAGAGCTGGTGTCCAGGATCTGCTCAATTTCAAAGTTTCTTCTCTTCTATTATAGCTGTTTTTGTGCTTGTATATTTCAATAGCCTCTCTGTAGATTCGTGGGAAGAAGTGGTCAACATTAGCTATTACCTGTGTTTTGCTGAACTGTACACTGTGGTTGTCGTAAAGCGCATGCTCTGCCACCGCCGACTTTTCTGTTTGGCCCATTCTGCAGCATCGTTCGTGCTCTTTTATTCTCGTGGTCACAGATCTTTTTGTGGTTCCAATATGTACCTGACCACAGGTGCTCGGTATTCGGTAGATCCCCGGTGTTGATAGAGGGTCACGGTGGTCTTTTGCTGATCGCAGCATTTCACATATGCGAAATATATATAATATGTGAAATGCTGCGATCAGCAAAAGACCACCGTGACCCTCTATCAACACCGGGGATCTACCGAATACCGTGCACCTGTGGTCAGGTATATATTGGAACCACAAAAAGATCTGTGGCCACGAGAATAAAAGAGCACGAACGATGCTGCAGAATGGGCCAAACAGAAAAGTCGGCGTTGGCAGAGCATGCGCTTTACGACAACCACGGTGTACAGTTCAGCAAAACACAGGTAATAGCTAATGTTGACCACTTCTTTCCACGAATCTACAGAGAGGCTATTGAAATATACAAGCACAAAAACAGCTATAATAGAAGAGAAGAAACTTTGAAATTGAGCAGATCCTGGACACCAGCTCTCAGAAGAACAAGAACCTTCCCCTTCAAGGTCCAGCAACAGAATGATGACAACAGCCAATCAGATAACTCCACATCTCTCGGCCAATCAGGTTCTACCAGCATAACAACTGTTTACAATACGCTGCCAGCCATAGAATCAACTGACCAATCGCAAAACAATAGTGTAGTTCAAGCCACTTATGTGCATAAATACAACCTGAGACTCCGGAAAACTTGACTTTGATCCAGTTTATCAATTCTCCTGATGATGCCAACCACTAGTGTTGGGGAAACGTTGAGAACAAACTCAAACGGACGACGGTCTTCGAACCCGAAAAAACAATTTTTATCAAATGATGGCCGCGAAAACCTTATAGACTATTTACAGAACTGTTGTTTTCTTCAATGCACATACACTTAAATTCTGTATCACTCACATTTCTTTAAAAGTTGTGCAATTCAGCCCCATGTTGATATAATTTTCTTGCTTTCAAACTTTAATATTGTGGTCTACAAACTTCAATATACCCATCTTCTTGATGGGCAGAGAGACAGGGACAGAAAATATTCTCTCAAAGGACTACTATTATAAATTACTAGAGAATATTCTTATCAAAAATTTTATTTTATTTATTTTTAAGTTAATTATCGAGATTATTTATTATAATACATGTTATTACATATATTCTTGATAATACTCTCTGGAAAGATTTTGGTAACTGAAGAATATTCTCTGGAAGGACTATTATTAATAACTTCAGAATAATTGTTATTATTTTCTATAAGAATATTCTCAAGTTATTTATAATAGTAGTCCTACCAGGAGAATATTCTCTGAAAGATTATTAGAAAAACGGGAAAAGAAGATTGTTGTGCTGTCGAAAAAATTGACAATGAAATTTAAATAAAGAAGTTGGTTAAGTTCTAACTACCATTCCTGCCAAAAAATGATGCTACTACCAGTGGTGGGAACTTTGCGCCAAAATTAACATCTTGCTCCTATAATGTATTTTCGTATTTTTTTTGCATCAAATATTGCGTTTCATTTTTTGTGTACTTGGAAATTCCTCGAAATACTTTTATACCTGCCTTGTATGTACCGGTATTACACTATAAAAGTTTTGTAAAAGCTCTTTGATAAAATTGAAAAATTCCACCAATAAGATCACTGGTTGCATTTGCTTGAATGTAACCGATGGGCTTATTGGTTAAATGTTTTAGGTTTTATAAAAGCTTAAAAAAATCCCTTTTATAAAACTTGAAAAATCTAACCAATGAAGCTCATAGATTACATTTGTGCAAATGCAATCGATAATCTTATTGGTTGAATTTTTTAAATTTTTAAAAAAGCTCTTTTAAAAACTTTTATAGTGTAATCCCGGCCTTAGAGGAGAAATAGAGAAATACTTTTATTTCTCCTCTAAATTGTATGTACAATGATGCACTCTGCGCATTAAATTCCTAGACTTTCGGAATAGGGCACAAAAAAGTTTTGTTTTCACGTGCCATGAAAAGATTGTCCCAAAGAGCGTGTTTTATTCCTTCGTACTTCAGCATCACCCCTTCCTCCCATCTTTCATAGTTGCACTTAGAATTATCCGAGAAAATAATTTTGAAGAGTAATTTCATTCCTCTCCAAAATTTTAAGGGGAGCTATTTAAAAAAAATTAATATTAAAATTTTTATGAAAAACAAAAAAATTACACAAAATTCGAAAGTATTTTCAGTCCTCTACAAAATTTGGAGGATTGAAATTGAATTATATGAGTGTTGGATTTTCCCGGCAAGATCCCGCTCTCGATTTAAATTGAAAATCGGATTGTGGTAACGGCAGCTCCTTATTCAAATTATTGGCCCCTCATCGGGCTGTTCATCATGAAACCTTGATCATATCCATGATTCGTCAGCTGAAGATGGTTATTCTAATCCAGTGTTTCTCAACAACCGACTGCAGTTTCCATTTTCAATAAAACAAAAGAAAAAAGTCACTACTGCAAGCAGCAGAAATTACTATGGTCGATTGCCATTGCGTCAAATCCCGATGTTCCATAAAAAAAAAAAATTCATTTCATGAATAAAAGAGCTAGTCCATCAAATTAAGAGTGTTAATTTGTAAATTTAGCCAAATAACGAGTGTTGAATTGTCAAACATTGTGTTGAATGTCCTGAAATTTGCTCTCATTTTGCAACAATTTCTTTCTGAGTATAACTGAAAAACAAGAAGGAAAATTGAAAACTTAATTGTAAAGAATTTGTGTGTGTTGCGATCCACTTTGAGTGAGAGGTAAATAAAGAGTTGCTGCAAACATAAATAATTTTGTAAGAAAAATCTTTGTGGCTGTGGTTTTTTTTATTTTGAATAATTGGGAGGGGGAATGAATATCACTTAGAATTTTTATAATTTATGAGTTATATTTTTGATCGAAACTTGGTTTTAGAACGCTTTGGGGACAACAGAAAAATATGGAAAAGTAATGTGCATTGATTATTTTATGAATTCTTATAGTGCTGGGTAACGAATCAAAAGTTGTAATTTCTGAACCACTTATATGTCTATATTTTTGAGAAGAGGGAAAATTTGTTTGGCAAATTAAAAATTTGTGTGTGTGCTACATCTTTTTTTTTCTTGCGGTAAAACTTATAAGTTATGAAGTTTGCCATGATTCCTTAAAAACTGTTTGAAAACTCCTTAATTTTTAATTAGGAAATTTTGTGTGAACCCTGTCATTATTGCTGGGGGGCACAATGATGATAATAATTCATATGTACATATATACATTAGATCAGTTGACTCCACCCATGGTGTTAGTGGCCCGCAATTTCTGTAGAAGAATTCCTTCATCCTTACAAAAGCTGATTCTGTGTACACACTCGTGATTTTCGGAGTGTGAAATGGTGACTACAGTATAGCAGCTGGATGACAAAACTGGATATTTAAGGTAGTTTTTAAAGATGCAGTTTTTTTTCTGAACGATCTTAGAAAATGTTTTACAATATGAAAAGGCATTCCAAATCCTTTACGATTTTTAAAAAATGCACATTCGCAATCTTGTAGGAACAAAGTGAATTCATGCTGTATAGAAACTGTCTTTAAATGCCAGCAGATAGCCGCAAAAGTACCCGTAATTTTCAATTTGTAACCGGAAGGGAGAAAATCTGCAGGGGAATAAAAAATTTGAAAATTCTGTATATGGCCTCTCATTCAGGGAAGCAATTAGATATCTATCTTATTTTTCAACAACCCACGTGTGTGTATATCAATACAATACAGTACAGTATACAAAGTAGTAAAACTACTTTTTCAAGGTTGCGTGATTATGATAGACAGTAAAAAAAGTTAAGGAGGTTTTTTCCATTTTCTTTTCTTAGAACTAGGAAAGTGAACCAAATTTTTATGTGTCCTTTTCTGAAATAGCACACTTCGTTGGGAACTCTGACCGTTGATGAGCAATTTTTGCCATGTAAATTATGATACAGTTTTATCCAATACATGGCAAATAAGCCTAGTAAATTTGACATCAAGTTCTGGTTAGCAACTGTTGTGATATCCATGAATATGTTTTGAATGGATATCTGTATTTAGGCAAAGATAAAAAGAAACCAATCAATGTGCATCTTTGGGGAGAAAGTGGTATTACAACAACCACATTAAAAGCCTGGACGTACTGTCACAACTTTACAGCTATTTTACTTCTGTAAAACTTGTAGATGAACCTTCTGGAAGAAAACCCTAATTGCATGTGGCACGTCAGCGCCACAATATTGTCCTGTTGTTCTGAGATAAAGAACACTCACGATATATAGGTGCAAGGGCAAAAAATCATTTTACAAAAAAAAAAAAAAAATTGCCTTAATTTCCAGGCTCTAATAATTAATAATGACATTCATAATTATTATAATAAAGTTTTATTTAAAAAAGTGCAATGTGGTAGAAACTATGGGAATGTCCCGTAAAATACTGGCAATATGATCAGCCCATACAGTGCCTGATCTAGACATTTTTCAAGTGTAAGCGAATATAATATTTTGGAGCCCCCTACCTAATGGACAAATATTCTGGAAAAGAAATTGTAACAATTGCAATTTTTTTCAAAATCCATTGGTTTCCCAAAGAATATTAATGACTGATGACAAAAATATAACTGTTGATGAATATAGAACGAAGTTCTAATTTTAATAACTATATGTGAGCAATTTTTATTAAATACACACCACTAACAAGGAAGGTCTCCTGTCATCTGCTGAATTTAATGGAAATAAATAAGGTGAATGTATATCAAATAAGTAAGGTATATCAAAAATTTTATTTTGATAATTAAACAACTGAAACCAAAGTCGAAACTTCTCGTTTCTGTTGTTACTCATATTCATGTTATAAAAGAAAATTTTTTTGGCCTTTTCAGTTTGGCAAAATCTCTTATTAATACATTCGTATCAATTTCATTGAGGATGTCATTTTTAATGGAGATCAAAGCTAGTCCATTCAATTGTTCCTGACTTATAGTTGATATTAAATGTCTTAATTTTAAATGATAGAAGTTACAAAAATAACAAAAGAGCAGAGATAGTGGAACCTAACAGACTTGATCAAGGTTTTTCAAAAAGAAAAAAAATTGTTCAAGAAACATATTTTTAACATCCAACACCAATATAGAGCTTACCAAATGTGCATTAGAAACATACAAAAACATGAAGCTGTTCTTCGTGTGTATTTCAGTGAAAATCATAATTGCGCTGCTTCAGATAATTTGCAAAGTCATAATTTCGATGGGTCCAGAAATCAAGTATGTCTTCATACCTGTGTGCTGTATGTTGCGGAACATGAGAAGCCAATTTCGTTCTGCTCAGTGTCACCGAATTTGGAGCATGGGGCCTTCATCTCTTTGGGCTCATTTGGAACCGATTTTGAAAGTGATGAAAGAATATGAAATAAATGTGGTTCACTTTTTTTCTGATGGACCTTGTACTCAGTACAAACAAAAGAAAAATTTTTACTTATTGGACAAATATGCCCCAAAATATTTCAAGTGGTTTTACTTGGAATTTTCTTGAAGCAAACCATGGAAAGGAGCAGTTGATGGTGTTAGTGATATATTGAAAAGGACAGCTGATAGCATGTAGGAATGACATCAGATGCTACTCAGTTTTTCACAATTCTCAAAGATGCCACCAATGTAAAATTTCACGAAATCAAAAATGAAGAAATAAAAGGTATAAAAAAAATTATCCCAAATGATATACCTGTGCTGAAAAGCACTATGGCAGTCCACCAAATAGTAGCAACTGGCAATGGATTGCTGCAATACAGAGATGTTTCTTGCTTTTGCGAAAGAAATGCTAATCTCTGTGAATGCTACGAAAAGAAAACTTACTCTTGCCAAAGAAGTATAAAACTGGAAGTTCCACAACCGATTTCAGAGTTTGAATCTCTGGAAAATGATTTTCAAGAAAGAAAATAGTGAAAACTATGCTATCGACTCTAAAGGAAACAGTGATGAAGAAATGTCAACTGGTCTAATTAAAGCAGGTGTTCATATGTTTGTGAAATTTGATTCTGGTGGTATATATAAATCTACTTAGATACGTTGTTGTAGCCCAAAATGACATTGAAGATGATGGGGAGTTCAAAGTTATATGCCTCAAACTATGAATGATGCTAGGAAGCTGTTCAGAGCTGATGACGAAGATCTCTCTTACATCCACTTTGACCAGATTTTAAAAATTTTGCTAGAGCTAAAATTCAAACCATGGGGGGGGGGGGGGGGGGGGGTGTTTTATGAATTTCCTCATAGCGTGGATGTTTTCGAGATGTCATAGAGGAGTCTATGGGATACCTTTCATATTGTCTATATAATTTTTGAAAAAATAAGTATTTAGAATTGTGATTGTGTGTGTTCGTGCGCTTACTAACATTTTTGTCCACTCTGTTATGGGAAGCATTTTTGGAGTTCACAGGCAAAAAAATTAAAAAGCACTTCAAATTAAATTGTTAAATAATAAGTTATCAACCCATTGTCTGTCAGAAATAAAAAAAATTAATTTTAAGTAATTGAAAAAATGTAAAAAATAAACTTTTCTATGCGCCATTTTGAAAAAATCACGAAAAATCAAAAAGACAAAGAAAGTCAATTTTTCAAACTACTTTTTTTTCAGCCTGTATGTGTTTGAAATAAGCTGATTTCATTATTTGAAGGGTAAAAACAGCAGAAATAATTATTTTTTACAGCGATATTTGTTTTTGTAACAGAAAAAGTAGATAAAATCCATCATTTTCAGTCATTCTGTTGTTCTCGGTTCAGTTCACCAGGATTGGTGCCAAATGGACTGATTTTAAATCACCATTGCTGATTCTCAAAGATTCTACCTTATTGCCTGTACAGTAATATTTTCTCTGAAAATATTCACCTTTGAAATAAAATCTAAAATCTCCCCCTTTTCAACCATGTAGTTTGCAGGATTCCCCTTGACTAACACCAAATCGATCCCAAAAAATAGCTAAGCATGCCAAGATGGATACATGGTCATTTATCAGGTCCCTTTTGACATATAATGGACATTTTTAAAGTCATTATGGTGTTTCATATTGTCAAACCAGTAACTCTGGCAAATAGTGTCATATTTGGTTGGGCGATTGAAGATTTCTTGTAGATAATTTGTCTTTCCTTTTTTTTTTATCAAAAAATTTGAGACACTAGTTTTTTTTTATTTTTCTATGTTTGACGCTGTTATGCTTTTTCTCTTGTTCCAGTAATTATGTATCCAAATCTCGAGGAAGTCAAGTCTGCTTGAACGAGACTATCTGGCAGTAATCACATTTCATACAGTGTTTATCCCATCAGAGTGTGATATCCTGTGTGGACGTATTTGGTCATCTCTATTTCTCTTCTTGGGCTGTATAAGTGATGTCTGACATCGGATCAAGTGGTTCTGATCATTCCATTCCCATAGATGGACCTCTTCCTTGAGAAGTTTGTAACAAGTCCATCTTTGCTGACTGGGACCTGAAATGTCACATGAACACTCACACGGGCCACACGCCTTATCAGTGCAATATATGTCTTAAGTCCTACACACAGAGGACCTATCAGATCACTCGCGTTAAAAATGCAACATTGGAGCCAAACCATTCAAGTGCATGTTCTGTTCTAACTCACTATGCGATAAAAATATCTTGTTTTGCACTATAGGATTCACTCAGGTAAGAGACTGTACCATTGCGAATACTGCTGGAAAAGGTTCCAATGGAATATCTCTTTGGACATTCGCATCCCACAACATACGAAAGAGTACTCTTTCATGCGGAACTTTTCTCAAATCATTTGAGGCACGTGTGGGGGATGATCTGAAGAGACATTTGAAAATACATAAAATGGATAATTTTGTAGCCTGAAGGAGGTTACTGTCAAAATAAGTTTGGAAAATTTCATGTAAATGTTGGCACAGACTTGACGTCTTCAGCGTGGAGTGAGTGTGAGGAGTTTAGCAGTGTTATCATTTCTCAATTGAAAAGTCTTGCAGCAGACCTACAACGATACAATTATTTAATCATTACACTTCACTCATAGCTAGAAAAAATTGGTGGCAGATGGCAGCACTACACATAACAAGCATTACACAGAAACAAACTTTACATCAGGTTTCACTACGCGTACATTCCAACATGTACCAATTTGTTACAAGTTCCGCAGAGGAATATGGATGAGGTACGTGTATGGTTTAGTTGTAGTGTTATTATTTCTGCATACCATACGATGGACAATCAGAAGGGTCGCTACTACAGAACATTCATCATGAGCAGCTACTGCAAGTCAAACATTTCGGATCTATCATATCAGGTCATGCATATGGGCTGACGGATCTGATTCAGAATAAGCAGCGATGATCAGAAAATGCATTCATCGATTTGTGTGCATTCACAAAATGTAGCAACAAAGACATCTTGATGACACAGCTGGTTTTAAAGATGCAAGTTATCTTGACATGTATTCGTCAGCAACTTGCTTCATTCATCTGGAAAGTGGAAGATTAACAAGGTGGGAGGCTTCATTGAGTGGTGCCAACCACTGGAGAAAAAACATCCAATGGAATTAAATAAAGTGGTAAAATTGCTTCCAAAAATTGTTTTTCAACCATTACTTGAAAATTTGACGGAAAAATTACTTCAAGGAAAATAATCAATTTTACCCCGAGTTTGGACAAATTTCCCATCATCTGCTCACCATTTTAACTAAAATAAAGCATTTGTATTGGCGCCCAAAGTTTTCTGTGTGTTTTAGCTAACACCATGGATATGTGCAATGGCACCATACGTTTATTTGGTGTATAGCACAAAACTGTAGCGAAAGCGATACAATATACATGCATACTATTGCTGAAGTTGATATACATAATGTACACTCTTGTGAAAAATTAAGAGAATTAGCACATTATATGTCAAATTTCTAAAAAACTAATGGACAGAATTTCGTCCCTGTGGCAGTCGGTTCCACTCCTGCAGCGATGCAGTTTTCAGTTCCGGGATGGTTCTCGCAGGGAGATGGTGAGATACAGTTGCCCTCCCAAGAGCATCCCAGACATGTTCTATAGGGTTTAGGTCAGGAAATCTGGCTGGCCAACCCATACGCCGAATATCCTCACTTTCCAGATAATCATCTATACTGATTTTTCTAAGGCATTCGATAAAATTCAGCATACTATTTTATTAAACAAATAAAATAGTATGCAAAATTATTCAACTTTTAAATTAATTAAAATTAATATAAAAAAAATTAAGAACATTTGGTTTTAATTGTGATCTTGTGGTTTGGTTCAGTAGCTATCTCCAAGGCAGAATTTGCAATGTATTGTATTGTTCTGCACTAAGCAAAAGTGTTAATGTAACATCTGGGGTCCCTCAGGGATGAATTCTTCGACCATTGTTTTTAATTTTCATCAATGATCTTGCTGAAATCTTTAAAAAGTGTCTAATGTTTGCTGATGATTTAAAAATTTTCAGAATTATTGACAATGTGGAATTGTGCAATAGACTACAACAAGATTTAAAGCTTCTATCTCAATTGTGTAATCGAAATAATTTTTGTATCTGAATATTGATAAATGTGTGTTTTGTAATCACTTATGGTCGCAAAGTTTCACCTATAATACATTCATACCATGCAAATAATATTCCTTTGTCAAGTACTGACTGAATGAAGTTCATGAACATCAAGTTCATGACTGATCTTGGCATCCTATATTCTTCGGATTTTACTTTCTCAAAACATTAATGATATTGTGTTTGGATCTTACAAAAAACTGGGCCACATTCTGAGAATTACCAGATTCTAAAGATACTAAAGTTTTAACTATGCTCTTTAACTCTTTTATTTGATCTAAACTTGAATATGCTTGCATTATTTGGAACCCAGTTCATGATTATACCAAATAAAATTATTGGAATCAGTCCAATACAGATTTCTCAAACATTTGTTTTTCAAAAAGTTTGGTGTTAATCATATTCTTACTGGTACGTTTTTACGCTCGTTATTTCATGTTGTTAGTCTAAGTGATCAGAGATTTTTTATTGATATCATTTTTCTATAAGTTCCATAATAAGATTGATTGTATGCAAATTTTACAAGTTAATATTAATGTTCCAATGTACCGAATGAGATCCTATACTTTATTCGCAATTAAGAGATACAGAACAAATTTATGTAATTTTGATCCTATTTATAGATTCACCCAGCTATATAATTGTCGAACAGGGAATCTAGATATTTTTGATTCCCCTTTAATGAATTTTAGAAATCACCTTTTTATAAGACTGGGGGCATAGTCTCCTGCTTATTTGTATTCATGCATTTTTAAGCTTTATTTGTTACTATTTATTTTGTTTGACGCAAATGTGTTTATTTTTCCCTTCTCCAACTGTAACTGGATTTTTCTGTTTTTGGAATGATAAATAAATAATCGTCGAACAAGTGAGCCTGATGTGGACGAGCGTTGTCGTCCATGAACAGGAACCAAGGGTCAACTACACCCCTGAAAAGTAGGACATAGGGCTCTAACATCTCCTCTCTATACTTTCTTAAGTCACAGATCCTCTGCCAAACACATGAAGGGGTGTGCGGCCGTCCAACATGATCTCTGCCCAGACCATGACACCACCAGTGGTGCATTTCCCTGATGTGGGATGGATAGTACCAGGCTCTCTCCAGATGAGTGTATGTTGAGAATCAGTGTCCAAGCTGAATCCCGACACATCTGTGAAGAGCACGGTGCTCCACTGAAGTCTTGTCCAAGGTTGATGTTGTCTGCACCATGCTAAACACGCTCTCTTGAGTGATGTAGTTAGTGAGACGCAAACAGCGGGTATTCTGGCATAAAGCCTTCTCTTATGAAGGCTTCGGGCAATAGTAAAACATGAAACTCTAGTTCCAGTGGCAGCTCACGTGAGAGCTGTGATGCTGTAGCAGTCCTTTGGAGCAGAATTTTTTTTTATCTTACGGATAAGCTGCAAAAAATGCATTCTGAGAAAATCGTATTCAAAGTTTGTTTTTATTATATTATCATACCTATCATTATTGACTATCTCAAAAATGCCCTTTCATATAGATTAAACCTTCTTGTTCAGTAAAAAGTTCATTAGAAATCTTTTCTCTCATTCGTTTTGCCCTTCTGGACTCAGAAATGCGTGCTGCATGGCACTGTTAGCGACACATACTTGTTGCTGATCCACTTTCTTGGCCATTTTGTAGAAAAAGTAACCAGGCTCCATTCCTTATGCATTCAAAACTTTTGTTCTGCCAATTGCACATTCATTAAATCTAATGACAGCTTCATTTACTGCTATTTCTGCAATCATCCTTCCACAACCAGATACTTTTGGACAAAACTTCCAAATCAAATTGTTCAATGATTCATTGTTGTTTTGGGTTTTTGCTCCCAAGCATTTCTTTAACAATTCAGGTGCTGATAAATCAACAAACACTTTCATAATGTGTTTTGCGATTTCTGATGAAATAAAATTTTTGTGATGGTACTGATGTTGGTGTCTATTTTTTCGGTGATGACACATGTTTTTGGTATTTACACCAAGAGTCTGGTGGGACAAAAAAAATGCATGGGTGTGACATCTCTTGAGCAAGTATGACAATAAATTGCCTAGATGGCTTTACATATATTTTCTAGTGATCCACTATTGTTTCTTACCGCATTACCATAATAACATGACAGTTTGTCTATCAGTTTATCATCCTTTGCTGCCAAGTGTTTTTCCATCTCTCAGTTTAATCCCCTTCAAGTCATTTTTCAAAGTCTTGTCCCCATTTGCTTCTGAACATGTCTCACACATTCGATTTCTGAGATAGCAACATCTTTTCCATATGGGTTGCTTTTGCTGACATCAAGGAATGTCCTAGCATCCCCATCATCAATGTATTGGACATATTTCACACCTTGTCGTGCTTCAGAGCATTGAAAAATGCATTTCATGTCATCAACTTCCATCTTCCCAGATGATCCCTTGCACATTCATGAGAAAATGGAGAAGAATACTCTCACTTTTTACAATAGCTTGACATCACCTCAACATCAATGACTTTACCGCTGACAGCACCAACCACAGTGCACACTCTAATGCGAGAAGTATGGCCTCTGGTCTTCCATGTACCATCGCCACTCACCCATACTGAAGTTGATTCTGTCAGTGACACTTCGTTTCGAGCAGCTTCTGCCATGGAATTTAGAGCAACAACTGAAGAGGCCTCTTGGATTTTTTTCACAACTTTGTCATATACATTCTGTGAGACAGGTGGAGGCAGATTCATCGTCGCAGAGAATGTTTTCAATCCGGCCATTCCTTTCCCCAAGCACCGCATGGCATATATTGCCCTTCCATTGACTTCAGGAACATCATTTTTCTTTCCAATTATTTGGGAAGATGAGATTTGATACTTTTTGACATGCAATGCAGTTTAGAACAAAATTTTAAGCTAGGCCTCTTATGTTTTCTTCTGTCACATAAATGTCACCGTGACATGTTTTGCAGCACAATTTATTTTTAAAATTTGATAATGTTGATATCTCGATCAACCTATAGCCTTCTGGCGAACTAACTGCATGGAAATAGTCTATAAGGTTTTCGCGGCCATCATTTGATAAAAATTGTTTTTTCGGGTTCGAAGACCGTCGTCCGTTTGAGTTTGTTCTCAACGTTTCCCTAACACTAGTGGTTGGCATCATCAGGAGAATTGATAAACTGGATCAAGGTCAAGTTTTCCGGAGTCTCAGGTTGTATTTATGCACATAAGTGGCTTGAACTACACTATTGTTTTGCGATTGGTCAGTTGATTCTATGGCTGGCAGCGTATTGTAAACAGTTGTTATGCTGGTAGAATCTGATTGGCCGAGAGATGTGGAGTTATCTGATTGGCTGTTGTCATCATTCTGTTGCTGGACCTTGAAGGGGAAGGTTCTTGTTCTTCTGAGAGCTGGTGTCCAGGATCTGCTCAATTTCAAAGTTTCTTCTCTTCTATTATAGCTGTTTTTGTGCTTGTATATTTCAATAGCCTCTCTGTAGATTCGTGGGAAGAAGTGGTCAACATTAGCTATTACCTGTGTTTTGCTGAACTGTACACTGTGGTTGTCGCAAAAAAGACCCAACACAAAAGATCCTGAGGAAGATGAACAGTTTGGTAAAATCCTCGTCTTTACCTGAGAATGAGAAAAAAGGTATCTGCAGAACAGAAGCACTTTCTCCTCGCATTTATGGTTTGCCGAAAATACATAAAGAACTGGTTCCGTTGCGGCCGATTGTGAGTTCCATTGGATCTCCCACCTACAATCTAGCCAAGGTGTTAACCACCATCTTGCAGCCACACATAGGAAAAACAAGCACATTTGTGAAAAATTCTGGTCACTTTGTCGAAAAAATAAGAAATATCAACTTGCAACCTGATGATATACTGGTGAGCTTCGACATCGTATCATTGTTCACCAAGGTGCCACTGAAAGACGTCTTAGCACTACTCGATGAAATATTCCAAAAAGATATAGTAGGCCTTTTCCAGCTTTGCCTTACTACAACCTATTTCACCTGGAACAACGTCATCTATGAACAGACGGATGGAGTAGCTATGGGAAGCCCCCTGAGCCCGGTAGTTGCCAACTTCTTTATGGAAAAATTCGAGGAGCAGGCAGTAACAACAGCGCCTCTCAAACCAACAATTTGGCTCCGCTACGTTGACGATACATTCGTTGTTTGGGGGCATGGTGAAGAAAATCTTCACCGATTCTTGGACCATCTCAACGGAATCCATCCGAACATCAAGTTCACTATGGAAATAGAGAAAGAAGGACAGATCCCGTTCTTGGACGTTCTGGTCAGCCGTCAAGGTCAACGTTTAGGCCACAGCATTTATCATAAGCCTACTCACACCAACAGATATGTGCATAAGCTCTCCAATCATCATCCTCACCAAAAACGAGGCGTAATGAAAACCTTGATCGAGAGGGCAAGAAGACTATGTGAAGGAAAAGATCTAGGTAAAGAGATTGAGCACTTAAAATCAGTTTTCCGCTCTAATGGGTACACGAAAGACGACATCAAGAAAGCCTTACGCTCCATCAAGGAATCACCAACGGAAAATGAGCAGTCACAATCAATTGGAAAAGCTGTGCTGCCTTTTATCCCCGGAGTGACGGCAAGAATCAGCAAGGTCATGAAAAAACATCGTATAAAGACCATTTTCAAACCAACCAGAAAAATATGTGAAATGCTGCGATCAGCAAAAGACCACCGTGACCCTCTATCAACACCGGGGATCTACCGAATACCGTGCACCTGTGGTCAGGTATATATTGGAACCACAAAAAGATCTGTGGCCACGAGAATAAAAGAGCACGAACGATGCTGCAGAATGGGCCAAACAGAAAAGTCGGCGGTGGCAGAGCATGCGCTTTGCGACAACCACAATGTACAGTTCAGCAAAACACAGGTAATAGCTAATGTTGATCACTTCTTCCCACGAATCTACAGAGAGGCTATTGAAATATACAAGCACAAAAACAGCTATAATAGAAGAGAAGAAACTTTGAAATTGAGCAGATCCTGGACACCAGCTCTCAGAAGAACAAGAACCTTCCCCTTCAAGGTCCAGCAACAGAATGATGACAACAGCCAATCAGATAACTCCACATCTCTCGGTCAATCAGGTTCTACCAGCATAACAACTGTTTACAATACGCTGCCAGCCATAGAATCAACTGACCAATCGCAAAACAATAGTGTAGTTCAAGCCACTTATGTGCATAAATACAACCTGAGACACCGGAAAACTTGACTTTGATCCAGTTTATCAATTCTCCTGATGATGCCAACCACTAGTGTTGGGGAAACGTTGAGAACAAACTCAAACGGACGACGGTCTTCGAACCCGAAAAAACAATTTTTATTAACTGCATGGAGTTTGATCATTGTCTGAACTCAAATGCAACTTTTTCCCGGAGGCCAACAGTTCCAAACATATTTTAATATCTTCAGTGCTGTCATAATTGAGCAAAATGTTTGAAATGCGTTTTAGTTTTACGTACTTTTTGCATCCTTTTTTTTTACTCTCTAAATTCGTTTCTGCTTGACTCTTGAGGAAATCCACTGTACTTAAATAGATCCCTTTTCAAACTCAGGACAAGCATTCTGATCTTTGGGTTTAGGGTACCCACAATTAAATTAAATCTGTTCTGCCATCTTTTTAAGGCATTGTTTGTTCTGTTTCATTTTGTTGCTATTCCAAATGTTGATTTTTGGAATTCTACCACCAAATTTTAAAACCACTCACTAAATAAAATTCTTGCGATTTTGGGAGAGTTTTCTTAGATGGATAACACAAAAACGTCATCTACATCTTATACATCTCCTGGCAGATGAGCTAGTACTGCTGCTGCAGATTTTTTTCAAAAGCGATGTGTATTATTTCCATACGCCATGTAATTGGATACAGTTTTTACACACTGGATTTATAATTCATTAGTTTTGGTGCAGTTTCACTAAATTAGTCTTTCTGCCAAAAAAAATTAATCCATACACACTGAATTAGAATGTAAACATCTCTGAAAGCATTATCAGTCGTAAGTCTGAAAAAAAGAGTAACATACAAATTAAGTGTCGAAAACTTTAGTACTGTAAGAATTGCAGGGTTTTTTTTTGCGTTCGTTATTTTTTTTCTCTTTATGTATTAGCTCAGGAATTCAAACATTTCCTTAAATCTTCTGTTTGCTCTAATTCATGACGTAGTTTATCTAGGTTTTTCATTCTCTTTGATCAAGAAAAACCTAATTCAGTCCATTTTATTTGAAAAGCTGATTCTACAGCTGTTTGCTTCAATTTTTCTATAAAGAAAATATATTTAGTTTTGACTTCTGTATTGATCATTCAGCTTTGAGTTCAAACCTTCCACAGCATTGTTTGTTCTGTGATGTTCATTACATCTACACCTCTAATGGAATGTTAGAATTTTACAGCCAATTTTCAACAAAGTAGTTTAAAAACTGTTGCAGTTTTTTTTTTGTTTTAATATAGAGCACCCTCCATAATTACCTTCATATTAACCTTCTCACTGATGACAAAATTCTATAGCTCTAAAATTCTACCACTGTGCCGCCAATGGGGTCTGAACACCAGAGTATGAGAGCAGGTAGACCTTCAGCATGACACTTGCATAACATGAAAGTTCAAGCATTTATCCTCAATTTAAAATATGGAAGCAAATGGCAGCAGCAAGAACAGGCAACAAACACAATTTGGCAACAAATATGTCAGGGTCGCACATATAGGCCTACTCACAATACACATTCTGTATATTTGTCAATAGTTAAAAAATTAACAACAGCTTAAAAGACTTAAGTGGGATGCAAAACTTTTTGAGCAATTTTCTGTATGCTTCTATGTTTGGTGCTCCATCACTTCAATTTTTGTACGTACTAAAGTATCTTTAAAAGAGGCTCTAACATCTAGAGTTTTTTTGGATGTTTCCAGAGTTGTCTTGATTTGTGCATTCAGTTTTATATATTTTGTTTTCCGTCATTTACCTTCCAAGTTTAAAAATGATCTGTCGATCCAGGTATAGTGTTTCTTTCTTCAGAGCCTTTATTGAAGTGTAAATGTTCAGATGGGGAGAGGAGTTCAAAAAATTTGGTCGTAAATGCCATCCTTCAACTGCATTATTAGTGTGATGGCGTAAATAGTATGTTTCATTTATGTGCATGCAAAGTAGAATTTTCTAGCCATTGAGCTGTGAAATAATCATAGTGCAAACAAGTGTTTCATAAGCTGGAGAACTTCCTTGAATTCACGATCACCCTTCAGTTTTGTCTACAGGCAAATATGCGAGTGCAGCGCACATTTGAACAAGCATAGCTGCAGATTATCAATTCTTTCTTTCCAATCGAACACGGCCCATGATTTAACACCATCTGGTAATTTTCGGCAGTTCCGCAGTAGAGCTAGACCGTGGCTGACTTTATTAAACAAGAATAACAATAAAGACAATAACGCACAGATACAGTGACTTTCTACAAGTAGAACATGCGATGTATGCAATGGTACCAAGTAAAATTAGATACTCAAATGGGCGAGGAGTGTGCACATGTGTGAGCAGCTTGTTAGCCGGATCACAAGCGAATCCGGGTCTTCTGAATAATTACGTATTTCACAAAAATAAAAAGACACTCAAAATGCCACACAGACAAAAATTAATGAACTTGCCAAAGGCTAGTCATTCCTGCGAATGACACCTTTGCGGCCCCTAGTCGGCCAAAACAGGCCTTTGAACTACGAGGGCAGTTCAAAACATAAGGTAACAAGCTTTGAGTGAAAACATTTATTCACGAATTCAAAGAGATTCATAACGTAGTACATATTACTTTTCCACATAGTCGCCATGGTTATTGAAGCATTTGTTCCATCTGTAAACAAACATATCAAAAGTGACATAGAAGAGATCAGCATCAAAACGGCATGCTGAACTTCGGCATTTTGAACTTCCTAGGAGGGAGAGATGTTTCTAAGACATTGATACTGGCTTCGTCTCGTGTCAGCACGTGAGGACACCTGAACTTAACTCTAAATAACTTATTAGGCTTATTCAATCACTTTGTTACATAATTTATTAATGTTAAGATTTGGTTTACACCCGCTTGGGCGCTTGATTATATACTGTAATGTGATAGGCCTCCTCGTGGTGAACCATTGTGCTCATATCCTTCACTTTCAATAGCCCAGAATACGTGTTTATTTCCACACATCTTTCAGTACTTGTTTTGCATCTTGTTTGGTCGTGTATGAACTTATCTTGTGTACAACCCCTCATTGTGGGGATGGTCCTCCCAGATGGGACATTGCTTCTAGCATATGCCTTATTTGGGACGCTGTCTATCCACGTGTTTGTCGTGCGTGGAGACCTGTAAGACAGGAGATAGGGATTCTGGTTAGCCAGATGCTATAGCTTTGGCTTCGGATTCAGCCGAAATGGGAGGATTTGATTAACCCCGTTCAGGTCAATCTGTTGGTCACAGATTGATTCAGTGGTGGTCATATATCACCATACAGAAATTTTCAACCAGTGGAGTTTGGTGGAGAAATTAAAGCGCCATCTTTTGGTGGTCGCCCCAGGCACTGATGGAAAAGAACTTCTGTTCTTTTGGCTGAATTTGGACCTTGACAGCAACCTTCGTAGTGGAAGACAAGCATCTTACCACTTTGCCGGTAGGGGGGACCAGTCCTACCCGGACGGCGTAGGGTTTGTTGGTGTTGCCTCACTTTGATCTTGGGGTGTAATGTGATAGGCCTCCTCGTGGTGCACCCTGGGTAACGCCAAATCTATCACACGTCATTGTTATCGTTTATTTGTGCTCATATCCTTCACCTTCAATAGCCCAGATTACATGTTTATTTCTACACATCTTGCAGTACTTGTCTTGCGTTTCTTTTTGTCCTGTTCTCGTCTTTTATGTATCAGCCCTCATTGTGGGCCCCGCCTAGGCGGGGAGGGGTCCTCCCAGATGGGGCATTGCTTCTAGCGTATGCCCTATCTGGGATGCTGTCTACCCGCGTGTTTGCCATGCGTGGAGACCCGTAAGGCTGGAGATAACGCATCAGGCTAACCAGGATCCCTAGCTTTGGCCTCGGATTCAGCCGAAACGGGTCAAGCCGAACTCGTTCAGAAGCTCACACCTCTCGGGGACATTCCAATAACAGTCAAAATCCATCCCACGTTGAATTATTCACGTGGTGTTATTTCAGATACTAACTTAATTAACATGGATGAAGAAGAACTAAAACACGAGCTGGCGTCTCGAGGCGTAACATCTGCCAAACATATTATGAGCCGCAAAGATGGCAATCCAGCTCCAACGCGTAATATAATTCTCACATTCTCTTCCCCAACATTGCCGAAAGATATCAAAATAGGTTATTATAACCTCAAAATCCGACCATACATTCCTAACCCTGTTTGATGCTTCAACTGTCAAAAATACGGTCACTCACGAACGGCGTGCCGTAGTCAATCCACCTGCGCAAAGTGCAGTGAGAAGTAACACATTTCGGACAACTGCACTAATTCACCATTCAAGTGCGTCAATTGCGGCGGCGATCACCCCGCATTTGACAGAAAGTGTCCGAAATGGAATGAAGAAAAAGAGATCCAGAAGATGAAGGTCCTTAATAACATCTCATATATCGAAGCACGCCGTCGCATAACCTCTAACCAAACTCCAATAGGTACTAGATCATACTCTAATATGGTAACAAATCCATTGTCAGCTAAAACGACTAACAATTTTGCCAAAGCATCTGTAACAACTCAGACTGAACCAATAGCTGACACATCAACTCAAACATCATCTAACCAACCGTGCAATAGTTGTGGCTGCTGTTGCTCTGCTGGATTCCGGAGGGTGTCCACTACCTCCGAAGAAGAGGCAGGAAAAGCAACAGCGGACACATTCAAAAAACCTACTGGTACTAAACCCAAGATTAATTCTGGAAATAAATCTAAAAAGTTAAAGACCGGATATTCAAGAAAAGCAATACAGAGAGCAGTAAAATGTCCCACTAATTGATGACAAGTCAATTGGTGACATGGATCTTGATAATCCATCAGAATCTGGTGGTCTGGTGGTACTCGCCGCAAACTAGACCGGAATAAATTTAAAGACCTCGAACCATCTACTTCTACCTAATTTATGGCCAACATAATCCAATGGAACATTCGTGGTCTTAGATTCAATTATGAAGATCTCAAGGATTTGATCAATCACTATCATCCTGTTTGCGTGGCACTCCAGGAAACTTTTATGAAGCCCTCGGAGACATGGAACATCAGGCGACATTCCCTGTTTCGTATTGACTACGATGACGGGAGTAGAGGCAATCATTTTCCTCTGGTGGTTAAGTGCCTTGATCGAAGCCATAGCATACCTGAGGGACTTCCTCGGTGGAAGCTTGTGGCCGCCCGATGGGCTGACTTCACGGTCAAGGCAGAAATCACGGAGAACATGGTTTCGCAACCCGAAGTCGACCACTGTGTCGACCTTGTGACCAGTTGTATGATCTCAGCAGCCAATGAAACAATACCCAAAGTCTCCTCGAAACTTCCTAAATTTCCTAAACCTTGGTGGAATCACGAATGCAATCTTACAATTAAAGCTCAAAAGAAAGCATGGAGTAGGTTTCGGCGGTATCCTACCCATGAAAACAAGTTGGCATTTTTAAAAGCAAAGGCGATAGCGAGAAGAAACAGGCGCCAGGCTCAACGCGAGTCCTGGCAAAAGTTTACGACGGGAATCAATTCATCTACTTCATCTAAAGTCATTTGGGACCGGATCCGAAAAATAAATGGTCATTATCAGTCTCATCCCATCACTATTTTGAACACCAATGGCACTATCATCAGTGATGTGAGGGATATTGCGAACACCATCGGCGAATTCCAGCGATGCGAACTATCCCCCATCGTTTCATCCCATTAAATCATCAGCCGAACATACACCTTCCGGCCTTTTACACTGGAGGGGTACAATTCATTGTTCACCCTTCATGAACTGACGACGGCCTTGTAGCGAAGTCCTGACTCAGCTGTAGGGCCCGATGCTATTCATTATTCCATGATTCGGCATCTCTCATCTGAATCACTCTCACATTTACTTATTTTATTCAATCGGATCTGGGTCAGCCATTCATTTCCTTACACCTGGCGAGCAGCCATTGTTCTTGCATTCCCGAAGCCTGGCAAAAGTCCTCAGCAACCGAACAGTTACAGACCTATTGCTTTGACCAGTTGTCTATGTAAGATCATGGAACGCATGGTCAACTATCGCCTTATGCACTACCTTGAGGTTAACAATATTTTATCGAAACATCAAAGCGGCTCTAGATGGTTCAGGTCTACAACATGCAATCTGTTACGCCTTGAGACATCAATAAGACAAGCATTTGTGAAGAGGGAGCGTATGCTAGCCATATTTTTCGACATAGAGAAGGCCTACGACTGTACTTGGAGGCACGGAATTCTTTGACCTCTATAATAGCGGCTTGCGGGGCAACTTGCCCATTTTCATTAAGAACTTTCTTGCTCGCCGCATCTTTCAGGTACGGATCGGAAGCACGTTATCAGCTCCCCAAATTCAAGAACAAGGTGAACAAGGTAGCATTTTAAGTGTAACACTTTTTATTTTAAGACTCAACGGGGTGTTGAACCAACTCCCATTGTCTGTCACTGGCGCACACTACGTGGATGATCTGTTGATATCGTATCAATCAGTGAATATGAGGTCAGCCGAGAGACAATTGAAAACTGCTCTCAACAAGATCAGCAAGTGGGCTCATGATAACGGCTTCTCTTTCTCTGCCGACAAGACTGTCGCTGTGCACTTTTGCCGGCGTCGAGACCGTCATGATGACCCACAATTGTTCTTAAACCAATACCAATAGTGGAAAAAAGTAAATTCCTCGGCATCACATTTGACAATAAACTCACGAAATAGCGCAATTAAGAGCTTGTTGCATGAAGACGATGAACCTCTTGAAGGTCATCTCTTCTACATCGTGGGGAGCTGACCGTAAGTCGCTCCTTCACTTATATAAAGCTTTAATAAGATCGAAGCTCGACTACGGCTCCATTGTATACGGGTCGGCACCTCGGAGCTATCTGAGTGTGCTCGACCCAGTCCACCATCTCGCCCTGCGGATTTGTTCTGGAGCTTTCCGGACGTCTTCAATGGAGAGCCTGTATGTCGAATGCAACGAGCCATCACTGACATCAAGACGCCAGCAAATTTCCTTGAAATATTTTATCAAGATGAAGTCTTTTCCAGATCATCCACTTCATCGTGTCATTTTTAATCCTTCATTTCATAGACTTTTTGCTGCTCGCCCTTCATGTGTTCCATCTTACGGTCTTCGTATGAGGGCACTTGTGGAAGAACTAGAATTAGACATCAGTCATGTGGCCCCAGTTGCTAGGCAACTGGCACCATGGGAGCAGTCTCTTCCAGATGTCTCTCTTTCATTATCATTATACCCTAGAGCCACTACAGCAGATGTCATATATCGACAGATATTCTTTAGGCACAGGGGTAGGTACTTCCCCATATATACCGACGGCTCTAAGAGCCCTGGACATGTTGGTTGTGCCTACATCTGCTGTGAGGAGACCTCTTTTAAACTTCCCAACGCATTCTCTATTTATTTGGCAGAGCTGTACGCAATCCTTCAGGCTCTTTTCCATATACGACGCAAACACCACCGACGATGCATCATTTATAGCGACTCTCTTAGTGCATTGCAAACACTGTGTTCCTTCAGTTTTCACACTCATCCTTTCATTCATGCAATTTTTCATGAATTACATCACCTCATCCATCACGGTACCACAGTAAAATTTTACGGGGTACCAGGTCATGTAGGGATACCGGGCAACGAAAAAGCAGACAACGCAGCTCGAACAACAACTAACATTGACAATAGCCTTTTGGTTCCTGCCAGTGACTACTTCTCAATCCTCCGGGAAGTGATGCATCGTCGCTGGCAGGAGCACTGGAATAATCAAGTTAACAATAAATTGCATGCCATCAAGCCCACACTTGGCCATTGGCGTTCGAGCTGCAGAACTAACCGAAAGGAGGAAGTTCTGCTTGCCCTGTTGCGCATAGGACACAGCCGTATCACACAATCATATCTTTTATTACGAGAGAGTCAGCCACAGTGCCCACATTGTCAAAGTCCATTGACCATTGCTCATGCTTTTACTTGTTCATATCATCGTCATCATTTTACGACCGCTTTTGGTCAAAGTCAACCTTCACTTCATGTCATTTTAAATGTCCATAGCGATGCATCTCGCATTTTTAAATTCATTAAAGTCATTGGTTTTTATAACAAACTAGCTGATACCCGGCGACGTTGCCCGCCCCGTAAAAAATTTATATATATATAGCTTATTAATTACTTCTTAATCAAAAAAATTTCTGCATCAAGTAAGAGAAAATTACTTTTATATTTAAATATTTTAATTAAAATCTTCAGGCAATCGCTAGTGGATACACAATATTTTTTCTTTTTCCATCTGGTGTGTAGATGTACAAATTTTTGCTATTACCAACACGCGAACAGGTGACGAAAAGGTGTGAAAAACAGGGCTCAAGTAAGTTGATACCTGCCACTGCTAACGGCTGGCCTTGCGCTTTGTTGATTGTCATGGCAAAAGCTAAACGAATCGGGAACTGTAATCGCTTGAAAGTGAATGGCATTTCTTCGGTGATGATTGGGACACGTGGAATGAAGACTTTTTTTTGTAACATCCAGTTAGAATCGTTGCTTCAATGATGCAATTGTGCAATTTCTTCACGCAGAGTCTGTTGCCATAGCAGAGTATCAGTGTCTCCAAATTTCTTAAAAGCATTACAGGTGCTCCGACTTTGAGGGTCAAATTGTGTGGTGGCACACCCGGAATATCCAAAGAGTTCAGAAATTCTGCAGGATACAAAACTGTCTGCGCTGTGTCTGTGACAGTGTCAACCGATTTGTAAGATGTGGAGTCTCCCGGAATAATTTTTAGGATTTTTCCGTTGATCTTGTTCACACTCATTTTTCGGTGCCAGAATCGCACTCTCACAAAGTCACTCATGGTTTCTGTGATTTTGTTGAATTTTTGGGAAGACTTTGTCTGCAAGTTCTTGAACTGAGTTTATATATATAATAACTGGCAAAATCCATTTGGGAACGTTATCAGTCCAGTGCTTGGGTCTACGGGAATTCTTCCATTGCCAAGTTTGATCAACTGATGTGAAAATGATAGCAGTGCTGAGTCATTTTGCAGTTGAACTCGCATGTTGGTGGATAATGATAATTTTTTAGCTTCGTGCCAGAGTGTTGATGTCATAACAAACTCGAGGCGACCACCGATAGACAGAACCTTCACTTCCAACCCATCTCACTAATGGCAGTAAATTGCAATGTAACGATATGGCCAGGGTTGGTGTTTGGTGAAGTAGAGTGCTGATGATTTGGGGCAAGCATTGAGTTCATCAGCTGGCGTAGAACATTTTTATTCCCTGTTTTATCGTCGTAGTTGTTGTTCTCTGTTGTTAGTGACGTCAGATGTCCAGCTTCTGCAGCGAATATTATTCAAACTCCTTTTAAGCATTTTTTAAATCGAAACTATACCTCAACGATGGGTGGTTGATGAGATAAAGGCCACATTAGCATTTACAGGACACCCTGTATACATGCAAGCAGAAATACCCGGCGCTCTTCCCGGGTTTTCTTCAATTACTGGGAGGATTGGAAAAGTGACAAACCATTATAAAGGAATAAACTGTGCTAATAACAGAATTGAAGGTGTGACAAACTATTGTAAAGGCATATATTCATGTCTGAAACGCATTGTTGGGAACCACGGTAACCAAAGTAAACGTTCCGAAAGTGATTGTTGAGGCCCCAAAACCATTGTTGCCGGCAGTTTTTCGCCCATTTCGTGCATTTGCCCAGCTCTGACGAACTTTTAAAGTAGCCTACGGTTCAATCCCGGACCCGTTTGGTATATATGCAAAATCTGGCGACGATCGGTCTAAAACTGTAGATTTGTATAAAGAGCATACATACATACTTTCACATTTATATATAAGATTATAAATTTTTACAATTCATGTCATTGTTTTATGTTGCTTTTTATCATGCATAATTTTAGTATTTTGACATGACAAAAGGATGATTTTTCTTATTTTTATATAATCATTTGTTTTGGCGCAGTTTGACCAAATTGGTCCTTGCGCCAGAAAATTTAAAATCCAATCCAATCCCACACTTGGCCATTGGCCAAGCTACAGGACCAATCGAAGGAAGGAAGTTCTGCTTGCCCGGTTACGTATAGGACACAGTCGTATCACACAATGATATCTTTTATTACAAGAGAGTCAGCCCCAGTGCCCACATTGTCAAAGTTCATTGACCATTGTTCATGCTTTTACTTGTTCACATCATCGTCATCATTTTACGACCGCTTTTGGTCAGAATCATTTTTCGCTTCGTGACATTATCTGACCATTGTGATGCATCTCATATTTTTAAATTCATCAAAGCCATTGGTTTTTATAAAAAAATTAGTTATTTACAATCCATGTCATTGTTTTATGCAACATTGTTTTCTATCATTCATAGTTTTACTTTCTGGACTTGACAAGAATATAAGTTTCATCATTTTATTTTTAATTAATCATTTGTTTTGGCGCATTTTAACCTTATGGGTTCTTGCGCCATTAAACCCAAAATCCAATCCAGTATTTCCCAAAGGCGAGGTGAATATTTTGCAAGGATTGGTTCTTGGCCTTGATTCTCTAACAGTTGCTGAAACAACTCTTTATTCTCTGCCTCCGAAATTAGTTTCAAAACATCAAGATATGTTCATTTGCTAGCTTATTGTTTTTTTAAATTAGTAACAATTGCTTGCTTCTTGGTGTCCCTTTGCTTCTGCAATATTGCCAATAAGGTTGAAATGTGTTGCATCGAATATTTACTTGGTTGTGTATGTGTGGGCATCGATCATTCTGTAAACACAACCTCATTCCACTATCCTTCTTTACTACTCACACAATAGGATGACTAAATTCTGCGTCACAAGATTCAATGAGATCAAGTTTTAATAATTATTTTTTCTACCCTTATCTTGCATTGGAATTAGAATCTTATAACAATGTAATGTTTTAAGCTGACTTCCTGGTTTCAGTTTAATTTTATGCTGTCCTATTTTACTTTTCCTAATTTTCCCTGAAAAGAAACCCGAAAATTCAAGTAATTCCCTCAATTGTTCTTGGATTTTAGAGAACTTATCCTTTTCTAATATTTCATTCCTACACTCCCGCTGATATCTGGAAAAATTAAAGAAGCCTCAAGGAAACAGTATCTTCCTGAAGAATTATTCCCACCAAATCACGGGTTAGATCATTGGCATGAAACATTCTCCCCCATTTCAACAGCATAACTATTGTTTGGTCCTTTCCCAAAATGGTTACAGGGCCTTGTCATCTGGCAAAAAATTTATTGATGGATCTGGAACTAAAACTATTACTTGATCACCACCTTTAAATTGTTTGCATCTAGTTCCCCTGTTATTGTAATTAATATTTATCCGTCTTAATTGAACATTTTTGGCTAATCTGGATTTAAGCAGGGCTCAGAACTGCTCATGGCTTCGAAACTAGTGAAAAATGCTGCGTTTTCAAGACGACAGTAGTAGAAATACATTGATTTTGTTAAGCAAAGTTTATTGTATCTATGTTAAGCATTCCAAAAGTAATGAAGCTTGAAAATATCAATACAACATGTTTTCAACAATTATTAGCCATGTCCTGTTGAACATCAAGATAAGAGCTACATGAATGACAACAATCCAATTTTTTTTCTTATTTACCCATATACAGATATACATATAAAAGTACTCTTTTGACTTCAAATAAACTGCAAGTGAAAGGAGCTAGAGATATGCAACTTAGATAACATTGGAGTAAAATGACGAGTGGCTCAAGATTCTTGAATGTTTTTCCATCTTGGAGGTTATAGCTTGTCCTGGCCGTAAGGGACAACTCCAAGTTGTGACGTTACTGGGAATTTTTCTTGAACAGGGTTTGCAAATAAATGGAATAGCTTGCCCCCAGGTGTAGTGAATTCTGCAACTACTGGCACATTTAAAAAGAAATGTGATATCCATGTTGGGGTAAATTCAGAAGCTACCCGTACATAGATGACAACCATAATTTCTTATAGGTGGTACGTAATATTTTTAATGACAATTGTTCTTTTTTTGAGGTTGTTGAATATTTAAGTGCATTTGATAGACAATGACATAATTTTTGTGGGGATTTTTTTCCCGCCTTGTTTGTCAGTTTGAAATTTTTGTGTAGCATACCTCTGTTTTTTGCAACAGTCAACAAACAGCAGCACATAAAATAACTTGAAAAAAAATTAAAATTTGTATACAGACTCTGATATGAAGAAAATGCCACTGAAATTTGTCTCTCTCCCTCTATATAGACTTGCCTATGCACCACCAAAATAAATTTGCCTTGTAAAAACTGGATAAAAATTCGTTGAGATATATTGCCAACCAAAATTCTTGATTTCCACAACTATCTCCATATTATTTCTTTTGTTGCTTTCGCGCATAACAGTGGAAAAAATTGAGAATTTCAATTATACTCATATCGCTGAGCTATAAACAAATATTAAGTTTTACATTCCTTAAATTGCATTACATGCTGTTTGTGGGATCTGATAAGGCACTGTCACTACACTACACCGTTATCAAAATGGCATAGCTGTAGCTTTCTACTTGGGCAAGGTATTTTAGATCACAAAGCCTTTCTAATGCAGATGTGTATATGTTACTGAAAGTACATAATTTGGTTATTTCATAGGATAACGTTACAGTATGGAATACCACACACTTATTTTATACTTTAACTACACTCATGTCCATAAATTAAGGATAATGCCAGCTCCGGCAAATAAAGGTTCAGAAACAAAACAAACGTTACTTATTCATAAGGCCCATTTATTAAACAAAAGATAAAGAACAAAAACGATGGTGTATGTGTAATACCATTCATAAAAACTACGATTTTTGCTCCCTGGAGCAATTGTAAAAAATATCTCCTTTACAAAAACTTACTATTACATGGTTGGTATGATGGTTAATACATTGTATGTCTCCCATGCGATGAAATACAGTCCGTACAACGCCTAGGCATGCTGAGTATCAAATTATCGATCTGATCTTGGGGACGATCACTCCACTCAGCAAGCAATGCTCTCCGAAGTTCCGGTACACATGTAGGAGGTGGTTGACTGGCAGCAACTCATCGGCCAAGCATGTCCCACACATGCTCTATCGGATTCAAGTCAGGTGAGAATGCTGGCCATTCCATACGGGTTATATCCTCAGATTCAAGGCATTAGTTTACGATGTTTGCTCGGTGAGGACGGGCGTTGTCATCCATAAACACAAATTCTGCGCCCATGGCACCCCTAAACAAACGTACATGTTGTTCCAGAATGATGTCCCGATAAATTTGGGCTTTCATGGTTTTGGTTTGAACATGCAGATCTGTTCTGGAACCCAGTATAATTCCACCCCAAACGAGCAATGCTGCACCACCGTAACGGTGTCGTTCAATGATGTTGTCTTGGTGGTAACGGGTACCTGGCGTTCTCCATATGAAAGTCAGACGTGAATCATACTGCAAACTAAACCTGGACTCGTCGGAAAACATCACACAAGCCCACTGTGACGATGTCCACATTGCATGTTCTCTACTCCAGGCTAATCGCTGCCGACAGTGAGTTGTCGTGAGCGGAACACATCTGACAGGCCTGCAAGCATATAGACCAATATCTCCCAAACGTCTGTACACGGTTTGCCTTGAAACTGTGGTACCCGTGGCTGCAGATAGCTGACGAGACAGGTCGGATGCTGTGCTCCGTCTGCTTCTTTTGGCAGTTACTGCCAAATACCGGTCTTCATTCGGCATTGTAATTCGAGGGCGACCTGTACTGTAACATCTACTGACATTTCTGTTATCTTGGAATCGTTGCCAAAGCCTAGAGATAACACTTTGGGCAATTCCAAGTTCCTCGGATACTTCCATCTGAGTATGCCCACATTCCAGGCGGCCGATAATTCTACCACGTAAAAAATCATCCACATGCGTCCTCTGTGTCATAACTATTCATTTATGGCACTGAGCGCCTTACCGAACTCTTGTGAACAATTTCACTTCTTTGCCACCATTCCTTATACACTATCTACCAATAAGTATTTGGACACCTATGCAAATGACGATATCTGCGGTCCTGAGATACGTCACGCCCTCCGCCGGTATATATCGTGTAGAAAACATCGCATTAGTCGCATGCAAGATGCCGCGCAGTTCGGAGCTCTCTGATTTCGAGAAAGGTATAATTATCGGGTATCACAAAAATGACCGATCCTTAAGGGATATATCTAGCGAGCTGAAGTACCCAAATCAACAGTGGCCTATGTGATTAAGAAGTGGAAGGTGAGCTGTGATTGTCTGAATTTGCCCCGAGTCGGCAGACCAACGAAACTGGGAGATATAGACCGACGGGTGCTGTCCAGAGAAATTCGGAAGAACCGCACCCAACCGATGGCCTTCATCCGCGAGGAGTTTCAACAGGCATCCGGGAGTATTGTTTCAATGAATACCATCCGTAAGGAAGCACATCTGATTGGTTTTCATGGTCGCGCTGCTGCCCATAAGCCTTTGATCACAAAGTCCAACCGCGTTGCTCAGTTAATGTGGTGCAAAGCACATCAAAATTGGACCGTAGATTGGTGGAAACGGGTTTTTTGGAGCGACGAATCAAGGTTCACCCTCTACCATTCGTATGGCAGGGTCTGGGTCTGGCGTCTGCCTGGAGAACGTCTCCTGCCAGAATGCATTGTGCCAACAGTCAAGTTCGGCGGAGGTGGAATTATGGTCTGGGGGTGTTTCTCCTGGTATGGACTGGGACCCTTGGTTTCCATACATGGTAAGCTCAACGCCGATGCCTACTGCACTATTTTGGATGACAATGTGCTTCCTACGTTGTGGACCCCTATTACTTCCAGGACGACAATGCCAGCTATCATACTGCGAGGTTAACCAAGACTTGGTATGGTGCCAATGGGATTCATCGAATGAATCAATGAATCGATTGGATCGCCGAATTAAGGGGTGCCCTACCCATCCAAAATCTGTGAAGGAACTGACATGTCTTCTCCAAGCCGAGTGGCAGAAAATACCACTAGCCGTCACACAAGGACTTGTGGAAAGTATGCCCGGAGGGTTCACGCTGTAATTGCCTCTCGTGGAGGCTCTACCAACTATTGATTTTGAATAAAGTTAGTTTTTCTTTTCTATCACAGGTGTCCAAATACTTATTGGTAGATAGTGTATACCTCCCTCTTACACTCTCGTCATTGTGACGTACTATCAGCATCATCTGGTGGCTTCCTGAAATTTGCATATCATTCTTGCAGATGTGTGTGATAATTCTACAGGTGAAATTTTTACTTTAGATTTCGATTTCCGTGTGATTCTGAATTATCCTTAATTTATGGACACGAGTGTACTTAAAGGTTAAAGTTTAATATTCTACACTTTTATTAGTTATTCTATGAAATAACTGAATTATACATTTTAACTGTAGCATATACATCAATCACATTAAGTATTTTTTGGGGTTTTTTTTTAAAAGAAATGTATCTAACAGTCATCTTTTTTTTTTAATACTTTTTGAATTGTTTCCTTCATCTCTCTCGTTGCTACACCTTCCAACATAGCATTAGCCAGAGAGATTTCTTTCATATTTTTGTTACTCACACCTTTCTTCAACTGTTCTGTAGCTTCAGCAAACAACTTATCAGCTATTTTACGAATATCATCTTTTCTATTCCTCTTCTTTTGTAACAATTCTTCGCATTGCTTAATCATTTCCTTTTGTGTCTAATTTTTCTCCATGTAATTTATCTTTTGCTTTCTTGTCCTCCGCTTCTTTTTTCTTCAGATCTTCCTTTTCTTTTATAACTTTTTGGTTCATATAAATAATTATCGTAACTTCTATGTGCATTGTGAGTAAAGTCCAATAACTCTTTCGTAATGGGTACAAGTTCAGGTTGGTTATCATAGTTTTTCAACATGTTTTTCACCTTCATAATACTATCTAATGTCCTTTCAGGTGTTGAAGCTGTGTCTTCCATCAGCATTCTTCCCGATAATAAGAAACCTCTCTCTACTAATGCAGCTTTTACAACTTTTGCTACGTTGCCATATTGGATCATGCCTGTATGATTTTTGATGGATAGTAGGCTATTCCAATAAACATCTATTTTGATATTTTCAGACGCATCATCTTTCTCCTATTGCAAAACCTTCCACTCATCCAATAGAATATCCTTGATATCAAGCTACAAAAACTTTGCAACAGCTACTAAATCACCACAACTATGTTTAGTTTTTCTTTCCATAGAATGAAGGAAACAATTGTTTCAACAAACTTGATAATAGAGATGTTTTTTCGATAATATATTTGGCAGCACTCGCATAATGTTTCTGAGAATTTTTCAAAAAAATACATTTTCTTTGCTTCACTGGCATTTCCAAGTTCTTTAATTACTGCTTCACTGCAATTAATTTGCTTCAATGGCCAGTAATTATCTTCATTCAAAAGATTGTCCAACTCTCAATCATCTTTATTCAAATTAGATTTCTTGCAGAATCTTCTAATCAATGTTTGGAACCAATGTAGTCAATTCTGAGTGCAATATGTATACTAATGGCTCATCTTTCTGAAACATTCTGGTAAATCTTGTCTCTAAAAAGACATTTGCACTGAATATTAAAAAATGAAGTTCAGCCCTCATAGTGGTCTTTTTCACCAAGCTTATAATATTCTTGTACTTTACGCCAGTCACTGAGCTCTTACTTGGCAAGTCCTTCAAAAAGTAAGTTATAACTGCAGGCCACTGCTCAAGAAGTCTTTTAGCTGCTGCTTCTATAATTAACCCAGCGTTTCCCAAACTTATTCACCCCATCGCCCCATTTTCAAAGACAAAATTTTTCATTGCCCCCTTGAAAGTGATTGTGCTGTCTGGGAACATGTTTGGAAACAAATCACTTTATGATCCTGCAACTCTCTCTCTGATTAATGGCACATGGCTTTATTGATGGCCCACAACACTTCTGCTTTTGTAACTTGGTCGTTCATGAGAAATTTCTCCAAATTAGATCTTTTCCATTTTCATTAACTACTGGTTGATTCAAAATGGCAGAAGTAGATGCAGATGCAGTAGCAGATGTACCATCAGCAGCTGATGCAGAAACAACATTGAAAGTGTCAGTGGAGTTATTAAATTTGAAAATTGTTTGCACTGGAAATTAGCGATGTTGACAAAATTTGGTGTTTTTTTTTCCTTTTTCGTGATTTTTAATGCTATTGTGACCACTATGGCTAACATCAAATGATAACTTGCAGAGAAGACAATAGGCTTTATATTTGTCACCTTTCACTGGGCGTAACCATTTGGCAACATCCTCATTTTCTGTTATCCAGAATTCCCTAAACATACATTTTCCAGCAATGGAATTCGTGGTCTTGGATCCAATTACGAAGATCTCAAGGATTTGTTTAATTGATATCATCCTGTTTCATGGCACTCCAGGAAACTTTTATGAGGCCCATGTCTCCAAGGGCCATCTCCAGTGTGATGCAAATTATCCCATCAAATCATCAGCTGAACGTACACCTTCTGGCCTTTTACACCGGAGGGGTACAAATTCATTGTTCACCCTTCATAAACTGACAACAGCATTGCAGTGAAGTCCTGACTCAGCTGTAGGGCCCGATGCTATTCATTATTCCATGATTCGACATCTCTCACCAGAATCACTCTCACATTTACTCATATTATTTAATCGGATCTGGGTCAGTCACTCCTTTCCTGACACCTGGCAAGCAGCCATAGGTTTGCATTCCAAAATCCTGGCAAAAATCCTCAGCAACCTAATAGTTACATCCTATTGCTTTGACCAGTTGTCTATGTAAGCTCATGGAACACATGGTCAACTATCGCCTTATGCAGTATCTTGAGGTTAACAATATTTTATCTAAACATCAAAGTGGCTTTAGACGGTTCAGGTCTACAACATACAATCTGTTGCTCCTTGAGACATCAATAAGACAAGCGTTTGTAAAGAGGGAGCATATGATAGCCATATTTTTTGACATAGAAAAGGCCTACAACCGTACTTGGAGGCACGGAATTCTTTCCGACCTCTATAACTGCAGCTGGCGGGGGAACATGCCCGTTTTTATTAAGAACTATCTTGATTGCCGCATCTTCCAGGTACAGATCGGAAGCACATTATCAGCTCCCGAAATTCAGGAACAAGGTGTACCTCAAGGTAGCATTTTAAGTCTCAACGGGGTGTTGAACCAACTCCAGTTGTCGGTTACTGACACACTTTACATGAATAATCTGCTAATATCTTACCAATCAGTGAATATGAGGTCAGTAGAGAGAATTGCAAGCTGCACTCTACAAGATCAGCAAGTGGAGACTCGTAATAACGGCTTCTCCGCTGACAAGATGTCACCATGCACTTTTTGTCAGCGTCGAGACCTACACGATGATCCAGAAATGTTCCCAAACAATAGTCAAATACTGATTATATAAAACTCTAAATTCTTCAGCCTTACATTTGACAAGAAACTCACTTTCAAACATCATATTTCACAGTTAACAGCTTGTTGAAGTGTCATTTCTTTTACATCATGGGGAGCAGACTGTAAATCGTTCCTCCACTTATATAAAGCTCTAGTAAGATCAAAGCTTATTTGACTACGGGCTCCGTTGTATACTGGTCAGCACCTCGGAGCTACCTGAGTGTGCTCAACCCAATCCACCATCTCACACTAACATTGACAATAGCTTTTTGGTACCTGCCAGTGACCACTTCTCAATCCTCCAGGAAGTGGTGCATCGCCACTGTCAGGATCATTGGAACAATCCAATAAATTACGTGACATCAAGCCCACTATTGGCCCTTGGCATTCGAGCTGCAGAACTAACAGAAAGGAGGAAGTTCAGATGAAAAACATAATAAAGGTGATGAAGCAAAAATAAGTACAAAGCTCAGAGGCCCACTCAAGCCCTATAATAATTCATCAATATAATATGGGTTTTTTTATCCCATTTCCCAGAGCTGGAAATTCTGGCACTCCTAATGTTATCTTCATATCAGAACCTGATCCATGAAAAATACAGTAGACTCCGGACTAATATGGCAAAGGGCAGTGGAAAAAACTGCGGTAAAAACCATTGAAAAAAATTTCTTATTCTACTTGTATATCCTACATGTTAGGAAACTACAGTATTATTCTCAATCAATAATTTCTTTTACTCAGGCTTCAAATATTCAATAACTGGCCTCGGTTTGGGTAGAGCAATTGTATTTCTCGCATTCTCATTATCACTTTCACTCATTATAGCTGAGAATTACTGGTGTAAATTTTCAAGGCCTGCGCCAATCATCATCCTCTATCTCTGTGCTTGCAACGTCAGCTTCTTTGGCTCTTTTTCTGGCTTTCAGCAGGTCATCTATTAGAGACAAGACATACTTGTTGACAAGGAAAAGTATTTAAAAGAAATAAGCTGCAACATTCAACATTACACTTAAATATATTGTACCCCCCCCCCCCCCTTATGGCACAAATGAGCAATGTTCTTGGGAAGAAAAAGAATGCAGGAAATGACGTTTGAACGTTTGCTCTACTTATGTATGGTGGACTCGCCTTTGGACTATCACTCTATGGAAGTTATTTTCCTAAAATGTTTCATGTATTTCAATAGGGACACACATTTGCAGCTCAGGCAAAATGTATAGAGCAAAATAAGGTATCCAACCAGCTGATACAAATGTGGAAATTTTCTCTTTTTTTTGCTTCTGGTAGGAGGGGGAACTATATATACCACACAGGGCTGGACAAATCTTTAAAAAAATCTAGGTGGCAGAACAATTTTTTTTACTGAAAAAAGGTTCAAAATAATGCTTCTCGACTTTTTCAGGGCCTAGTGACCCTCTTTCATGTTCGCGGATATGCTGCTATAAATTAAAAACATTTTGGACTGCTCTCAGCCTGCAATTTAGTGACTCCATAAAGAATTTTTTAGTCCTCATGGGGTGACCTAAGATCTTTCCAGCCCTGATAACACAAAATGTATAACAAGGCCCCAACACACTTTCACTGGACCAAATTTATGACTGTTGATGCCGGAAGATCCATACAAAGGTTTACTGACATTGACTCTCAAAATTTAAGACTACAAAATATGTTAATTTCACAAGAATTTTAAAAACCTTTTTTAAAGCAAGAACCTAAAGTTTGCAAGCCTCTAAGTTGGTTAAGAAGAAATTTATCCCCAACAAAATTGAACTTGATCTTCATTCTTTAATCCCAATGTTACATGAAGTGAAATGGCTACCTGTTTCATAGAGGATTCTGTTTAGTTGTATGATTTTCCGATTTTCACCTGGCTCCTCACCAGAAATCAGAGCTTTATTGTAATTTTTCACATTTTTAGATGGCCAGAAACATCTGGTCTTCCGGACTGTTAACCAATTGCTGCTAAGAATAACTGGACCATTCCCAGAATCGATTGCCTCTGTAATGCAAAACATTTTTCAACTGACAAGCAATCAAAGGTAAATACACTCATTGCCATAAAAATTTGCGCACCAAGAAATAATTGTGGGATCGAAACAAAAGTTGGCCTGAAGGTACATGTCGGGCAGATATGCAAATGATTAGAAATGCAGCGTGATTGCGCATTGCCACTAGAGGGCATTGAACTTCATTCTCCTTGGAGCATAAAACAGGTAAGCAGAGCTTGCTGAAGTGTATTTAATCGTTTGCAAAGGAAATGCTGAGGTAGACATGCCGTTACGCCGCCGTCGAAGACCATATGAGCAGTTATCAGAGTTCGATAGGGGGAGAATCATCGGGATGATGGAAGCTGGGTGGTCAGCTCGGCGAGTAGCTCGTCAACTAGGCCGTTCTGATTTTACTGTGAGGAGGTGTTGGGACCAGTGGACAGAAGAGACGTCATTTACACGGCGACCAGGTTCAGGATGCCCTCGACAGACCAGTCGTCGAGAAGATCGTCACATCATCCGAAACGCACACGTAGATCCAACTGCCTCATTGGCCGCTATCCAGACACAGGCAGCAGCTTCACTACGGGCCGCTGTGTCTTCCCGAACCATTGCAAGGCGCCTGTCTGAAGGACATCTGGTATCGCAGCGCCCATTACGTGTGCTGCCAATGACACCCACCCACCAACGCCTCCATTTGGAGTGGTGTCGAGCACGACGGGATTGGACTGCAACGGAATGGAACCAGGTCGTCTTCAGCGACGAATCGAGATTCAACTTGAGCAGTGATGACAATCGTGTTCGTGTGTGGAGGCCCCGTGGTGAACGCTTCAATCCTGCCTTCGCTTTACAGCGACACACCGCTCCCACAGCTGGTGTCATGGTATGGGGTGCCATTGCTTACGATACACGGTCACCCCTAATATTGATCCATGGCACAATGACAGCCTAGCGGTATGTCCATAACATCCTTCAGCCATATGTGTTGCCACTCGTGGCAGGGCTCCCAGGAGCCATTTTTCAACAAGACAATGCTAGGCCACATACAGCAAGGATGTCACAAGACTGCCTTAGCCACATTACCACCCTTCCCTGGCCCCCAGATTTGTCACCAATCGAGCATATCTGGGATCATTTGGGACGGCAAGTTGGACACCCTATGAGGTTGGTCGAACTAGAGGCGCATTTACAGCAACTGTGGAACGAGATGTCTCAGGACATCATACGGAACTTGTATCGCATCGTGCATTCGCGCTAGAGGGGGTCCAACAGAGTACTAAAACTTCTGTTCATCTGTACTTTTTTCTGCAATAAATGATCCTTTTTTTTGGATTTTCTAATCACTTACTTATATCAACGTAGTACTTACATGTGTAAAATTTCGTTTCATTTTGACGACTTCTTCTTGGTGCGCAAATTTTTATGGCAATGAGTGTACATAAATAACTTTGCAAAAAAAAAAAAAAATTGACAGAATTGTAACAAAAAAGTAGGACATGCATGAGATTAACAGATAGAAATTGACTGTTGACTCATGAAATAAAAATTTGAAAGGAACCTCACCTCTTGAACCCATTGAAAACAACCTGGTCCTTGTGCCTATGCTCAAAATCTTCACTTTTTCAAGGCACGCAACTAAAAGGCTATCCCCTAGCATAAATTGAATAAAAATAAAAAAACAATTCATTGATATAAATGACGTTGTAGGATTACAAAAAGGTTGAGAACATATGCATAAGACAAAAATTTCAACATCATATAGAAGAAAGACTATCATCAACATTCACTGCACACTCCTATGAGAGAGAAAGCTTGCATTCTTTTGCAGTTGAAGATTTTCCAATTGGCACAAAATTTATGATGTTTATGACTTAAATTCATTTACGCCATTTCATGACCCATCATATTTGATGCCAAGTGACTACTTGGGTAGCAGCTAAATAAATAGAAAAAGCACTGACCATGTTCCAGGCTGTTTGCTGGAAAACAGCTAATCCAAGATCCGACGGAATGAGCGTCTCCATATTTTCCATAAATACTGGGTTCATCTCTTAACAAGAACGTTTCACGAAAGGCTAAAAACATCCTGAGAAGTTTTTTTTTTTAACGATTACAGAATGTCGATCAAGAGCTTTGACAAACTTTTTGAACAAGTTTGTCTGTATATCACATTTCAAGACACATATTCCATAAAGCCATACCACCAGAAGAACGGCTCCCTGTTAAGACAGAAGAAAAACATTTTTTAAAACTATCCTTTATTCCTATTCAATATAGAGTCAAAGTAGTTGAATAATGTCAATTGATGGCTCTCAGAGTGGTCAATGTATTTTAGGCATCCTATCTTTATTTTCTTTTTCCTGAAAGGTGGGAGATGATAAACATTGTCATCATCTCTGCAAATCTGATGGGAAATGAATGGGAAACTAATACATATTATATATATATATATTATTGTCCATGTTTCACACTCATATTTTTTGCCGCATATTCGTTGTAACTTTAAAATGATGTACATAGGATCCCACTTAAACCGTTTTTCAGGAAAGCATCGTGAAAATAAGTTGAGAGTGAGAAAACGCTTTAAACGGGAAATCTCAATTAGTATTAGTAAGAAAGGATCACAAATATAAGTCGTACTGAGCAGGACAATGTATCAAGTGTGAATATTATAAGCGGGTCTACTGTATTGTGAGTTTAACCCAGACCTTTTACAGATTTTACGAAATATAAAATTACAATTTCTGCGAACGATTAAACAAATGTTGAAATAGAAAAATACTAATTTATTTGTTTGAATTATCTGTAAAAATATCGTTACTGGCAAAGCAGCGAGCGACTGTCGCTGGATTAGCAGCATGGAAGGAGCCTGGGTCGGGCTTTGGAATTTCATGCTCCAGTGCAAAAATAGTTTTGCACCTCTCTAAAAAAAAATGTAGTCACTCTTCAAAAATTTTTTAAGAGTGCGAAGATGAATTATTAGTTGTCACTCTTCGAGTTGCGAACATAAATCTTGAAGAGGTGAAAATTTTTTTTCAGGAACGTGTTAATAGTTGGGATCGTAATCAAAGAGCTCAGAAGTTTAGGCACTAACGGCCGTATTCACCATCAGCGGTTAATCGGTAGGTAGTTGTTAAAATGACGGTTATCTGAAAAACAGTATTTTCCATACCTTTAACCGGCGAGTTGCCACTCCTTTTAAGCGGTTAGCATTACAGACACTGGTAAACGCATGTGCGCTAGTATTTACTTCTTGAATCGTGGCTTCCTATCGTAGATATTTGCGGTATCTTCAAGCTCTGGAGGAAATTGAAAATGTGGAAAGATCACAGATCATTTACAGCGATAGGTGCTCGGACTTGGACATGTTATCCAACCATATATGTCCTAAAGCAGAACATTCTGCTATAGGGCTTATATGGAAGATTTGTTCACTGAAAAGTTGTGGTGCTAACCAGGATTGGCAATATCACAACACTTTGTTTTATTATTAGCCTTAATATATGAATCAAAATTGTATATTGATGAGCTTTTTTTCTTCTCCAGTGGCTTTATTATTTTGTTGAATTTTTTTTAACTGAAAAACAGTGAAAAGGTTATGCAGTGGATTTCACTTTGGTATATCCAAAAAACTGTAATAAAAAATGTGAGAAAACATTTTGAAAGGGAGATTTTGAGCAGAATTAGGTTTGAGTTGGAACTACAAAAGTTAAGCGTAGTAAAGTGGGATTGACTGTACTCCACTTTTTTTTTAGTTGTATTTAATTCAACTTTTAGGCTAAGCTTGGTAAGCTACTCGTAGTTTTCATTGCTGATTGATGGGCTCTATTTGCAGTTGATGCGAGCATGTTCGATATTTTTTTGCTACACAAGCATTCACTTATGTTTCTTCACAAAGTACACACTTGCAAATTATAGGTAATCACCTCATTTGTGTGTTCATTCATCGTAAATACTATGGAGACATTCATTGGCCTATAAGCCTGAGATTATAGTGTTATTTTTCAGGATAAAAACTTAAAAAAAACCCTTGAGAAAAAATATGTTTATATAATTATTATATATCTTAAATATGTTTATTATGTAAAGAAAAAGGAAAATTAAAAATGGAATGAAAAATAAAAATGAATAAGAAAGTAAATTTTATATGTACAAATTAATATATTAAATTTCCATCTTCTGAAACGCTTCAAAATTGGCTAATTGCATTTCTAAAATTTTCCTCTTAAATTCATGCAGTTCAACATGTGATTTCATTTCTTCTCAACTGCATAATTATTTTGTAGTGTTCTACACTGCTGGCCACCCAAATTGCAACACCAAGAAAGACAAGAGATATCGCAACAATATTTATTTTGTAGATAACATGTTGACCAAGCATCAAATGATTAAATTTAGACTTCTGTGAAGTGTGGTTCCTGCCAAAATCAGTAGCCAGAGTAGCTGCCATTGTTGGAGATCACCGCTGCCACACGCCTCGGCATTGATTCAAAGAGACTTTGGATGTGTTCTTAGGATACAGCAGACCAAGCAGCTTCCACGCGTTGCCAAAGTTGATCTGGTGTGGCAGCTGGGGATGTAATCTGGGTCAATCGTTGAGCAACCATGGACCACATGTTTCTATCGGCGAAAGATCCGGAGAGCGAGCTGGCCAGGGAAGCAATTCAATCTGGCGATTGACGAAGAACCTTTGGACAATGCGTGCCACGTGTGGTCGCGCATTATCCTGTTGAAATATGGCTGTGGGCAAGCCCTGAAGGTAAGGAAGGACAACTGGCTCCAAAACCTCGGAGATGTAGCGCTGGCTTTTTAAAGTACCGGCAATGCGTACTAGAGGAGTGCGAGAGTGATATCCAATACCGCCCCATACCATAATACCCGGTGCAGGACCAGTGTGGCGGTGCATAACGCAGCTGTTCAGCATCCTCTCTCCACGGTGTCTCCAGACTCGAATCCGACCATCGTGGTGTTGCAGACAGAAGCGTGAGTCGTCAGTAAAGACAATTTCATTCCATTGTGCCGTCCACATCCTTCTTTCATCGCACCATTGGCGGCGGAGACGTCTGTGGTTCTGCGTCAAGGGTAGACGAAGCAATGGACGTCTTGCGGACAGACCACTCTGCTGTAAACGGCGTCGAATGGTACGCGCAGACACTGGATGATGCGGTACAGACTGAATGTGCTGTGCTATGGTTCATGATGTGGCTGAGCGATCCGTCACTGCCATACGCCTGTCATCATGTGAAGTGGTGCACTGAAGTGGATGCGATCGAACACATCGGTCCGTCGTACCCTCCTGCATCCAACGATCACATATTATCCGCATTACAGTTGTTTGGTTTCGTCCAACACGACTACCGATTTCCCTGAAAGATAATCCACAATCTCGGTAGGCCACTATCCTTCCTCTGTCGAACTCGGATACTTTATCAAAAGATGATCGCTGTTTTCTACGAGGCATAATTGATCGTTTTTTTGAAAAAACCACAAGAAAAACACAATTGCCGTACTTCAAATCGTCGAAATCTCCAAGCCTTAAATAGCGCTTTGAAGTGGCGCCACAGGCGCGCGTCTGCGCTGAAATTCTAATCATTTGCATATCTCACCTCCGCTAATGCATGTTGTAAATTTCATATTATTTGCATGCTTCCTTCAGGGTGTTGCATTTACGGTGGCCAGCAGTGTATTTGCTGTTTTTTTTTGTATCGCTTCCGATACTTTTTGGTTGACACAGCAGATGCTGGAACAGCTCTCTGCTTCTTCACTGGGGGCCATTTTACTACTCTTTGCGTGGAGGTGACTCTTCCACCTAAAAAAGCGCTCGCCTTCTTTGCAGGTGGCTCTGCTGCTGATGGTGGTGGCCGCACAATACTTTTCTTGTGGAGTTGAGAGGATATTCTCTCTCCGGGGTCATACTCCAGAAAAGATTTATGTTCTTTTTTGGAAGGTGGTGTCGAGGCTTGTGATGACACGCCTGCCTCGAAAGACTGCCCTTCCCTAGGATTGTAACTATCCTGCAATGACACATGTCTGATGTATTCATTAAACTAATAAAGGTTATGTTGATAAATTGCTACTTATACATCAGTGCCCTCATGCCAGAAGCATAAATGATACTTTCCTCATTGGGAATAAAACCAAACAGGAGAAATACAATTTGAATGTTAACTCTACCCATGTATAAGGTTATTTGCCTGAAATGTTATACGACACAGGTTTCAATAGTGTGGTATATTTGGATTTGGAAACAAAGAATAACGACAAAAATATGGACAATGAGACAGACTCAAGATGTGCCGAATCCGTTTTTCAACTGAACATCTTTACTCCAGCAAACGTAAACAAAACATTGTGTTGCCACACACTTGAAACTAAATGATAGTAAATAAAAATGATGAACTACATAATCGATATATCATAATAGAGATATATCATTCCTCCCCCTTTATAAATTGAGCCTATCTGGAGGTTTTATACTTCGGGTTCGTCGCAAAGCTAATGGTGTGTCTGGGTACTTCAACACAAGATCATGTCCTTTAACAGGAGTGGGTTGTGTTGAACTTTCCACCTCTGGTGATGGAACATCAGTGTCTTGAAGTGATGGTGCTTGCACTGGTTCAGGAGTTCCCTCATGTGATGGTATATCGTTGAAATTAACGCTATGCTTGGTCCAACTGGACGAATCTGGTCACTGTCTTCTCCATAGCTGATTTTGTACCGATATAGTATACTGTAGTTCGTCTCTGGAAACAATAGCACCAAAAACCCACTTTTTATATGGAGATCTGTAGTCTCTTACAGCCACTTTTTGTCCCACCTCGTAAACATGATCAAGAAATGTAACTCTCTTTCTAGTCTTTGTTTCTACTTCTCTGACTATGCCAGGCTGTGATAAGTCCAATCTTGTGTGCAATTCCCTTTTCAAAATAAGGATGCTGGACTATATCCAGTAGAAACCTGAGGTGCTCTTCTATACGCTAGAAGAAAGATATTGAGAGCATTAGAGCATTCTGCTCAGGTAGGTTTTTACTTTTGAGACATCGTAATGCTTGTTTCAAGGTGAAAACATGTCATTTCGCCTGTCCATTTGAAGCAGCATGGGTGAAGTGAGGAGTATTCCACATAACTTCAAAAACTGTTGCATCTCTTCCCCTACAAACGTACTTTGATTGTCAGAGACTGGTACCTGTCATTCCATAATGTGCAAACAGAGTCCAGAATACTGATCAATTATCGGTTACGTGTGCGCATCCCCTCATAGGGCTCCATGGTGGGCATGGTCGGTAGGGGACAAACAAATTATTTCCAAAATGGGGAAAAATTCAAATGCACCAAAACGTCAACGAACTGCTCTTAGTGAAACAATTGTCATTGAACCTGATCCTGTTGTCTCATTCTTCTTTTTGCATTCTTCTGATACTGATAAACCGTTTGCCAAGGTATCACCATTCTTAATCGATAAAGCTCTCTATGGCACAATAGGTTGTAGTGATTAACGATGATAAAATCTATTCAATTTATTTATTAAACTAAAACAAATCACAAAAATCACTACATACGCATGGAACGGACATACACATACGCGACAACATGTGACACCTCAACCAAAACACAGTGTCATCTCCAGACGGCTTTGACTTCTCTTCCAACCACAAGGAAAAATATATATAATATCCGGACGGCTTTAACCGATTCCCCACAGGTAGTCCCCCACCAGCGATAGCGAGAGAACTACCTGCAAGGCAACCTTAATCTGACCCGTCTACCTGAGCGGGTGGTCATGAAAGGTTGGTCCTCGTCACTGGAAGTCTGTTGATCTTTTGAAGTTATTGTTGCTTGCTGATGCTTTGAACTTGGGGTTGCTTGCCATGAAGTTGTTGTTGCTTGCTGATCGTTGGAAGGCTTGTGGGCATTGAAGGGCAGGTCATCACCGCAGATGTAAGCCGGTTTGGCTCTGTCTATGCTTACAGATACTGGTCGACCTTTTATTAGTATTTGGAAGACCTTTTCTGATCTTGACAGTACTTGGTAAGGTCCCTCGTACGGAGGTTCTAGGCCTTTCTTCACTCTGTCCGTGCGGAGGAAAACATATGAGCAAGACAGCAGGTCCTTGCTGACAAAAACAGAATGTTTTCCGTGGCGAACAGTCTGTCTTGGGCTTAAATTTTCCATGGAGGTCTTCAACTGATCAACGAAGCTTGATGGATCTGGGTGATGATGACTAGCTATGAAAAACTCTCCTGGCAGCCGTATAGGTGCACCATACACCATTTCCGCAGTTGTAGCTTGCAAGTCCTCCTTCCAGGCGGCTCGAAAACCCAACAGAATCGTAGGAAGTACTGTTACCCAGCGGTTAGTTGCGTGAGCCTTGATAGCAGACTTAAGGTCTCGATGGAAGCGTTCTACTTGACCATTTGCTTGTGGATGGTATGATGTGGTCCTCTGGCGATTGGTTCCCAAGAACTTGGTTAGAGCCTTGAACAAAAAGGACTCAAACTGGACACCTTGATCTGAGGTGATTCTGTTAGGTGAACCGAACCGAGCAACCCATCCAGAATAGAAAACCTTGGCCACGGTGTCAGCAGAGCTATCCGGCATAGGGAAGGCTTCAGGCCATTTAGAGAAGCGATCCACACAGGTGAGGCAATATGTGTAGCCTTCTGATGGAGGCAAAGGGCCTACAATATCAATGTGGACATGTTCAAACCTGGCATCAGGTGGTGAAAATTCCCCATGTGGGCTCTTCGTATGCGACTCACTTTAGACTTCTGACAGTTAATGCATGTACGTGACCAAGTAGTCACGTCAGCCTCCAGGGCCACACGAAACACTCTTGAACTAGTTTCACAGAGGCCTTCACTCCAGGATGTGACAGTCCATGCAAGGCAGTGAAGATGTCCCTACGCATCGAGGATGGAACCAGTGGTCGAATGCGTCCTGTAGAGACGTCACAGTACAGCTGAAGCTTTGATTCATCAACAGGAAGAGAGTGGATTTTCAAGGAAGTAGATAAAGGATTGGTGAGTAGTTGCTGAATACCCTCATCTTTGAGTTGTTCCTCTGCCATTCGTTTGAAGTCGGTGGGAGATGGTGTGTCTATGGAAGATATGGATACCCGAGACAATGCATCTGCCACAACATTTTCTGCACCCTTGATGTGTCGGATGTCTGTGGTAAACTGGCCAATGAAATCCAAGTGTCGAAGCTGACGAGGTGAGCATTTGTCAGTAGTCTGTCTGAAGGCATATGTGAGAGGCTTCTGATCCGTGTACAGGACGAATGAATGGCTTTCAACCATGTGCCTGAAATATTTGATAGCAGAGTAAGCTGCCAACAGCTCTCGATCATAGGCACTGTAATTCTTTTGTGCAGGAGATAACTTCTTGGAGTAGAACCCAAGTGGCTGCCAAGATCCTGACACACGTTGTTGCAAAGTTGCGCCCATGGCAATATCGGAAGCATCTACCACAATAGCCAAAGATGCTGCTGCCACTGGAAATGCCAAAGCTGTTGCATCTGCCAGATCCCGCTTAGACTTCAGGAATGCTTCATCGGCTTCTTTGGTCCAAACGATCTTCCTCTTATCGTTTCGCTTGGAACCCGCTAGAAATTTATACAGGAGCGCCTGCGTCTCTGCTGCTTTTGGAACGAAGCGACGATAAAAATTGAGGAGGGCCAAAAATCGTCGGAGCTCTTTGACTGTGTCTGGCTTTGGGTATTGAGCGATGACCGACACTTTCTCAGGAAGAGGTGCAACGCCGGTTGCAGAGATCAAATGACCCAAAAATCGAACTGATGGTTGCCCCAGAACACATTTAGCAGTGTTGAGGCGAACTCCGAATTCGGAAAAACGTTTGAATACTTGGCGAAAATGTTCCCTGTGCTCTTCAGCGTTTGTAGATGCCACGAGAACATCGTCGAAATACGGTACACAAAAGGTGAGACCCTGCAACACCATATGTATGAACCTCTGGAATGTTGCAGCTGCATTCGACAGTCCGAAAGGCATGAAGAGAAATTCGAACAGCCCGAATGGTGTTGTTACGGCTGTTTTCGGAATATCCTCTTGTCTCACAGGGATTTGATGAAAAGCTTTTGCGAGATCTAGGGTGGAGAATTTTTGTTTCCCCTCTAGCACCTGAAGACAGTCCTGGATATGCGGAACGGGATATCTGTCAGGGATAGTTGCAGCATTCAGTCTCCTGTAGTCGCCGCATGGTCTCCAATCGCCGTTGAACTTGGGTACCATGTGCAGTGGGCTTGCCCAGCAACTTTGAGATGGTCGGCAAACTCCTTGGGCAACTAGATGATCGAATTCCCACTTGGCTGCACGCAGCTTGTCCGGTGGTAGCCTGCGAGGTTTTGATGCAACTGGCGGGCCTTTGGTCTCAATGCAGTGTTGGACGTCATGTTTAACAGCATTAAACGTTGCTACAGTCTCTGTCAGTTCAGGGAACTCGGTGAGAATTCGATGAAATTCACTATTGTCCCGGATGCATTTCACTGCTGGGGATGGTACGTCCGCACCAGCAATCTTGCAATGTGAACGAAGCTGAGTGAGTGGATCGATTAATTGACCGCGCCGAACATCTATAAGCAGTCCGAAATGCCGCAAAAAGTCAGATCCGATGATTGGACGTGAAACGGCAGCAACGATGAATGACCAATGAAATGCACGACGAAGTCCTAGGTCTAGTTTTAACAGTCGTTATATATATAATATCCGGACGGCTTTAACCGATTCCCCACAAGGTACATTAAAATCAGTGAAGGCTCTCATTGAAACACCCAAGCAATCGGAACTCGTTCAAAAGCTCACATCTCTTGGAAACATTCCCATAACAGTCAAAATACATTCCACGTTGAATTATTCACGTGGTGTTGAATGAAGAACTATCAACAGATGAGGTGGCGTCTCAAGGCGTAACATCTACCAAGCATATCATGAGCTGCAAAGATGGCAATCCAGCTCCATCAGGTAATATAATCCTGACATTCTCATCACCAACATTGCTGGAAGATATAAGGATCGGTTATTACAGCCTCAAAATCCGGCCATACATACCTAACCCTGTAAGATGCTTCAACTGCCAGAAATTCGGTCACTCATGAACGGTGTGCCAACAGTGCCCACATTGTCAAAGTCCATTGACCATTGCTCATGCTTTTACTTGTTCACATCATCGTCATCATTTCACGACCGCTTTTGGTCAGAGTCATCTTTCACATCATGACATTTTAAATGACAATAGCGATGCATCTCGCATTTTTAAATTCATCAAAGCCATTGGTTTTTATAACAAATTATAGTTTTACAATTCATGTCATTGTTTTACGTTTGTTTTCCTTTTTATATGTTTTAATTTTTTGACACGACAAAAGGACATTTTTCTTATTTTTGTGTCATGTTTTGGCGCAGTTTGGCCAAATTGGTCCTTGCGCCAAAAAATTCAGAATCCAATCCAATCCAATCCAGAACGGTGTGCCAAAGTCAACCCACCTGCGCAAAATGCGGTGAGAAAGGCCACATTTTGGACAACTGCACTTCAACATCATTCAAGTGCATCAATTGTGATGGCAATTACCCTGCATATGACAGAAAATGTCCAAAAGAGATTCAGAAGATCAAGGTTCTTAATAACATCTCTTATATTGAAGCACGTTGTCGCATAACATCTAATCAAGCTTCAATAGTTGGTAAATCATATGCAAATATGACATCTCAATCACCAACTATGCCACCAAAAAGTTTCTATTACAACTCAGACCGAACCCATAGCTGACACAACTCAAACTTCATCCAATCAACCATGCAATAGTTGTGGCTGCTGTTGCTCTGCTGGATTCCGGAGGGAGTCCATTACCTCCGAAGAAGCGGGAAAAGCAATGGTGAACACATTGAAAATATATACTGGTACTAAACCCAAAATTAGTTCTGGAAATAAATCAGAAAAGAAACCTCTATTTTTTCTTGTCTGAGACTTCAATGCACATAATGATTTGGGGTTTTTAAATTTGGGGAAATGGTCAAACGGCTGTAAGACAATATGGACCTCGCCATCATGAATGATGGCAGTTTCACTCATTTCCATGCCCCAAACAATAGTTTCACTGCAATAGATCTATCCTTATAATCACATACACTCTTGTCCAACATGGTTGAACGGCTGTTAGACGCCATAGATCTCGCCATCATGAATGATTGCAGTTTAAGTCATTTCCATGCAAAAGATTTATCGTTATGTTCACCTTCACTCTTGCCCAACTGGTCCTGGTCGGTTGATCCGGACCTCCACGGGAGCAATCATTTCCCCTCTAGTGGTTAGGTGCCTTGATCGAGGCCATAGCATACTTGAGGGACCTCCTCGGTGGAAGCTTGTGGCTGCCTGATGTGCTGACTTCACGGTCAAGGCAGAAATCACGGAGGATATGGTTTCGCAACCTGATGTCGATCTTGTGACCAGTTGTATGATCTCAGCAGCCAATGAAACAATACCCAGTCTCCTCGAAACTTCCTAAACCTTGGTGGAACCACGAATGTAATCTTATGATTAAAGCACAGAAGAAAGCATGGAGTAGGTTCCAGCGGTATCCTACTCATGACAAGTTGGCATTTTTAAAAGCAAAGGTGATAGCAAGACGAACCAGGTGGCAGGCTCAACGCGAGTCCTGGCAAAAGTTTACCACGGGAATCAATTCATCAACTTCATCAGGTCTCAAAATCATTTGGGACCGGATCCGAAAAATCAATGGTCAATATCAATTTCATGCGATCACCATTTTAAATACCAATGGCACTATCATCAGCGATGTGTGGGATATTGCGGGCACCATCGCCGCTGTCTCCAGTGATGCAAATTAACCCCCATCGTTTCATCGTGTAATGTACCGGCTGTTGTTACATCCTGGGTTCTATTTTTTTATCTTTCCCCAACATAGTCAGCCTTTGCGAATGACAACAATGAAACAAACAATATTTTTTTCCACTTCTCAACTTTTAAACAGTTAAAGGATTAAACAATGTTTTAGAGTTTTAGCTTTAGTAAATATTGCACATAAAAATTAGTTTGGTCTCACCGATCTGTCAATCTATTAGACGGAGTTCGTTGCACCTATGCACACTCTCAGCTTCTGCATGGACGTCACCGGCCAGTATCCCAAGTAGTTGAGTCTCGAGATGATGTCTGCTCTGCATCTCATGTGATGGAGGTTCTATGACGGCATCAGCACTGCTCCGCTGTCCCTGTCGAGGTGTCCCTTCTCCAGGTGAGGCACACTAGACCAGGTTTCGGCGAAGAGTCTATCCCGAAGAGAAGGCTAATACATCAACTCTCTTCATCCCACGGCTGCCAGGAATAAGAGCCCCTAGGTCGTAGATTCACCAGAACATAATGACATACTCTGCAAGAGACGAGACGCCTTGCTAAGTGCTGAACTTTGTATGTTTGTTTGGATCTGCCCTTTTTTTTGCACAGTGGTGGCTTTTAAAGAAAAACTTCTATATTCCAAGAACCAATCGGACAGCAGAATCAATAGCCTGTAAAAACTTCAACATACTGAACAGTAAAACTCATTTACATATCATACGGAACAAAACTATTTTCAACTTTTGACATATGAAAGTTGGCAACACAGGAAAGGTAGGGTCTGTAACAATAGGCATATTACACATTGAAACACTCATGAAATTATTGACAGTGAAGTGGTCCATGGCCTGCAGACGGCATGAAGGTAAAAACATTGCACATTTTTCTTGTATAATATATTGTAAAACAGGGTGTAATGTGATAGGCCTCCTCATGGTGCACTCTGGGTGATTTATTTCAGGGTATTTACATTTCTTAAGTTTTCGATATTTACATTTCTTGTTAAGTTTTATATTTCACTGTTTACTTTTAATGATTTCTGTCATTAATTTTTAATTACAACCAAGAGTATGTTTTACATATTTTTTATGATATGTAATCAAGGTTTCTTTGGACATTTTTCAAATCAGATCCTAATAAAAAATTGCTTACATTGCAACTGATGTTTTTTCTTCTTCTTGTCTTGAATTCCTTCCTCCAATGCTTCCTAAGTGTTGCAGCACAAATTTATCCTAAACTGATTTTGATGGAAAGAAATTTTTATTTCAAAACTTAGCGCTCTTAAGGCTTCGGACACGTGCAACAGATAATGACGTGGTGCTTAGCATCCACCTGCAGTACACAGCTTAGAAAGGGAAAGCATTCATAAGACCATCGAAGAAAACTTGTTGCAGAGGATTTTTCCTCTTTCTCCAGTGAGACAAGTTTTCCAGCTGATGCAAATGGCAAGGAAAAGATGAGCCACATTAAATGGTGCCCTACCAATTTTGCTTCAAGTTTGCAGTTGACGGGGGGGGGGGGGGTGTTAAATAGCAAACTGAATGGAAACACTGCTTATTTCTATTACTCTGAAAGATTTTAACCTTTTGTCTAAGTCCGAAGAATGACAACAAATGCCACACAATCATCTTAATTAAATGCTGCTTTTCTCTCTTTGTGATTTAATGGGGTCCACTTTCCTGATAATTACGTTCTTGTGGAAAGATTTATATATAGAGAGCTGCTCACTTTTTTGGAAAATGAAAAAATGTGGCTGAACATTTCAAAACTGGAAAAAAATTATAGATTAATCTATCTGATAAACCCTCCAATTCAAATACGAACTGAAATGCTAATTATCTAATTTTATTCAGACATCGTTAAAAACATTTAAATTGCATTTACATGATATGAGCTTTAATGGAAACATCACAATTAATAGGCATATTTTAAGCATTCAACAAATGGTGCACAGTGAAATCCTTATGTACTTAGCAGTGGAATGGAAAAAGTAACATTTTAGAGGGAACACTTTGATATCTGAGCGCACGCTAATACAAGACATGTCCACGATGTCATGATAAAATGCACATAAATCAAGATTAACAGCGGTTACTGAACCCATGACCCCAGCCAGCACCAAATTCCCAAAATATCTGCACAATAATTGTGAAGAGTTGTAAAATGCTGATGGCATCATGGGAGTACAAAAACATACATAGCGCAAAAAAAAGTTTCTGAATCCTAATTTAAAAAAATATTAATGGAAGCTTCATCATGGTGTCACAGAGGTGAGCAAGAAAAAAAAAAAAACATTAAGTATTGCTGCAGCGAGATTTCACTAAGGCACTACATAAGATGAACTATATACATGAGTTGAGGGGGTGGGTGAATTTCTCATTGTCGTCCAGTGGCAAAGTAGTTCTCTATTCTGCCACGCAGTTCTTCCATCTCGCGAAGACAAATTCTCTGTTTCCTCAGATGGAGGGTGCCAGAGTTGATCATCTTCATCCAACAAGACAATGGGTGGCTGCAACCGGTCCTCGATGCACATGTTGTGCAGTACAGCACAGGCATTGATAATTTTTGATGCAATGAGAGGCCTCCATTTCAGGGTTCTCTGCTTACTCAGACACCTGAACTCAGATTTGAGAACACCATTGCGTCCCTCAATTGTTGACAGTGCTGACTTAAAAAGTCTATTGTACTTCTTTTCCGCAGCCGTTCTGGCTCCATTGACTGGTGTTAAGAGCCAATGCTCTAGCGGATAACCACTGTCACCTAAGGAAAATTGAATAATCAATTGATATATTTATGGATGGTGCCACAATATTTTCATGGTGGCGAATGAGTTTATTGTAAAATTTTGTGTAACTGAAGAATGAAAAACATATGCTTACCTATCAACCAACCAGGTGGATATGCTAGCCCCAAATCGTCGTCTTCCAGAAATAGTTTAGCCTGGCTGTTCCGCCAAATTAAAGCATCATGAGTGCTCCAGGGATAACGGCTGTTGATATTTATGATCCGTAGATCTACATCACAAATCTGTACAAACACACAAATGAAGAATTAAATGAACAAAGAATAATCAAGTTAAGAACACACTAGATTTAAATAAATCTACGAGAAAACTTCACATTTTGAATGACTATCAATACAAGTCATGTGGGGGAGGGGTGTGTTCCATGGTTTCAACAGGTGTAATGAGATAGATAGGCCTCCTCGTGGTGCACTCTGGGTAACGCCAAATCTATCACACGTCATTGTCATCGCATTTTTGTGCTCATATCATTCACTTTCAATAACCCAGATTACATGTTTATTTCTACACATTTACAGTACTTGTCTTGCGTCTAGTTTTGTCCTGCTCTTGTCTTTTATGTGCAACCCCTCATTGTGGGCCCCACTCAGACGGGGAGGGGTCCTCCCAGATGGGGCATTGCTTCTAGTGTATGCCCCACCCGAGACGCCTGTCTACCTGAGTGTTTGCCGTGCGTGGAGACCCGTAAGGCTGGAGATGGGGATCCTGGTTAGCCTGATGCGTTAGCTTTGGCCTCTGATTCAGCGGAAACGGAAGGCTTGGATTAGCTCCGTCCAGGTCAATCGGCTCTGGTCGCCTCGGTGGCTGAAGGGGTTACACTACTGGGCAGGTAGAGGGGCCGGACGGTGTTGAGAGGTTTGTTGGTGCTGCCTCACAACGATCTTGGATCTTGAATGCGCCTGCTCGCCTGCTTTGGTGTATAGCTCTCACCTAACCGGTCGTTGCTACTAACCTTCATTGGTTATGTGTGCGTGTCCCCTCATAGGGCTCCATGGTGGGTGAGAGTGGAACAATACTCATTTAAAATGGGAAAAAATCAAAATGCACCAAAACGTCAAAGAACTGCTTCCAAACACACGTCACTGTAACTGCTACAAATTCATCAACTGTCTCATTTTTCTTTCTGCAATCTTCAGATACTGAGAAACAGCTGGCCAAAGTATCACCATTTCTAATAGATAAAGCTCTCTATGGCACAGTAGGTACCTTAAAATCAGTGAAGGCCCTTGGTTCAGGAGACCTTCTCATCGAAACTAACACATCCAAACAAGCTGAACTCATTCAAAAGCTCACATCTCTCGGAGACATTCCAATAACAGTCAAAATCCATCCCACGTTGAATTATTCACGTGGTGTCATTTCAGATACTAACTTAATTAATATGGATGAAGAACTAACCCAGGAGCTGGCGTCTCAAGGCATAACATCAGCCAAACATATTATGAGCCGCAAAGATGGCAATCCAGCTCCAACACGTAATATAATTCTCACATTCTTATCATCAACATTACCGAAAGATATCAAAATTGGTTATTATAACCTCAAAATCCGGCCATACATTCTTAACCCCATTCGATGCTTCAACTGCCAAAAATACGGTCACTCACGAACGGCGTGCCTTAGTCAACCCACTTGCACAAAGTGCGGTGAGGAGGACCACATTTCGGACAACTGCACTAATTCACCATTCAAGTGCATCAATTGCGGTGGAGACCACCCTGCATTTGACAGGAAATGTCCGAAATGGAATGAAGAAAAAGAGATCCAGAAGATCAAGGTCCTTAATAACATCTCATATATCGAAGCACACCGTCGTATAACCTCTAACCAAACTCCAATAGGAACTAGATCATAGTCTAATATGATAACAAATCCATTGTCAGCTAATAAGACTAACACTGTCACCAAAGCATCTGTAACAACTCAGACTGAACCAATAGCTGACACATCAACTAACCAACACTAACCAACCATGCAATAGTTGTGGCTGCTGTTGCTCCGCTGGATTCTGGAGGGAGTCCACTACCTCCGAAGAAGAAGCGGGAAAAGCAACGGTGAACACATTCAAAATATCCACAGGTACTAAACCCAAGATCAATTCTGGAAACAAATCTAAAAAGGACCAATTAAAGACCAGATATTCAAAAAAAGCAATACAGAGAGCAATAAAATATCCCACCCTCAAAAATGTGTCACTAATTGATGACAAGTCAATTGGTGATATGGATCTCTATAATCCGTCAGAATCTGGTAGTACTCGCCGGAAACTAGACTGGAATAAATTTAAAGACCTTGAACCGTCTACTACTACTTAATTTATGTCCAACATAATTCAGAGATGTCTTAGATCCAATTACAAAGATCTCAAGGATTTGATCGTGGGGAAATGGAACAGTTTAGACAGCATGGAGCTCGCCATCACGAATGATGGCAGTTTCACTTGTTTCCATGCCCCAAATAATAGTTTCACTGCAATAGATCTGTCTTGTAACACTTTTTATTTTAAGACTCAAAGGTGTGTTGAACCAACTCCCCTTGTCTGTCACTGGCGCACTCTATGTGGATGATCTGTTGATATCTTACCAATCAGTGAATATGAGGTCAGCCAAGAGACAATTGCAAACTGCTCTCAACAAGATCAGCAAGTGGGCTCATGATAATGGCTTCTATTTCTCCGCCGACAAAACTGTTGCTGTGCACTTTTGTCGGCGTCGAGACCTTCATGATGACCCACAATTGTTTCTAAACAATAGTCAAATACCCATAGTGGAAAAAAGTAAATTCCTCAGCATCACATTCGACAAGAAACTCACTTTCAAACCTCATAGTGCGCAATTAAGAGCTTGTTGCATGAAGACGATGAACCTCTTGAAGGTCATCTCTTCTACATTGTGGGGAGCAGACCGCAAGTCGCTCCTCCACTTATATAAAGCTCTAGTAAGATCAAAGCTTGGAGAGCCTATGTTGAATGTAACGAGCCATCACTGACATCAAGACGCAAGCAACTTTCCTTGAAATATTATATCAAGATGAAGTCTTTTCCAGATCATCCACACTTCATAGTGTCATTTTTAATCCCTCATTTCATAGACTTTTTGCTGCTCGACCTTCATGTGTTCCATCTTACGGTCTTCGTATGGGGGCACTTGTGAAAGAACTAGAATTAGACATCAGTCGTGTGGCCCCAGTTGCTTGGCAACTGGCACCATGGGAGCAGTCTCTGCCAGAGGTCTCTCTTTCATTATCATTATACCCTAGAGCCACCATAGCAGATGTCATATATCGACAGATATTCTTTAGGCACAGGGGTAGGTACAATAGGTACTTCCCCATATATATACCAACGGCTCTAAGAGCCCTGGGTATGTCAGTTGTGCCTACATCTGCTGTGAGAAGACATTTTTCAAACTTCACGACACATTCTCTATTTATTTGGCAGAACTGTACGTAGTCCTTCAGGCTCTACGTCATATGCGACGCAAACGCCACCGACGATGCATCATTTATAGCGACTCTCTCAGCGCATTACAAGCATTGTGTTCCTTCACTTTTCATACCCATCCATTTATTCATGCCATTTTTCATGAATTGAATCACCTCACTCATCATGGTACCACAGTAAAATTTTACTGGGTACCAGGTCATGTAGGAATACCGGGCAACGAAAAAGCAGACAACGCAGCTCGAACAACAACTAACATTGATAATAGCCTTTTGATACCTGTCAGTGACCACTTCTCAATCCTCTGGGAAGTGATGCATCACCGCTGGCAGGAGCACTGGAACAATCAAATAAATAATAAACTTCGTGCCATCAAGCCTACACTTGGCCTTTGGCATTCGAGCTGCAGAAGTAACCGAAAGGAGGAAGTTCTGCTTGCCCGGTTACGCATAGGACACAGTTGCCTAACACAATCATATTTGTTATTACGAGAGAGTCAACCAGAGTGCCCTCATTGTCAAAGTCCATTGCTCATGCATTTACTTGTTCACATCATCGTCATCATTTTACGACCGATTTTGGTCATGACATTTTAAATGACAATAGCGATGCATCTCACATTTTTAAAGTCATCAAAGCCATTAGCATAGCTGCCAAGTCTCCAGATTTTTCCGGGAATCTCCCGAATTTTAGCTTCATCCCTCGACCTCCCGAAAAGTTCTTAAATCTCCCAAATTTGTACAAAAATCACAAAAAATCCCTAATTGTCCCTAAAAATTCCCCACTTCATTAAAAAAAATCCCCGCTTCTGAAAACAATTTTTAAGGAATTTCTTGTGGGGCATGAAGTCTTTTGCCCGTTTTTTCTCCTTTCGAAATGACATCACACGTCGTAAATGGGGAAATTCCCTTTTTAAGGAAGTTTTACAAACCCTCTGATGGTAACAAGAAAGTTGTTTGTCTTACCGTGCAGGGAAATAGCTTAGCAGCCAATAGTCCTGGATAATAATTGAAGATTATAGTGACGCACATGTAGTCAAAACTTCCTCTTTGTTGAAGTTACGTACGTGCGATATAACAAAACATGTGAATACTTATAAGCAAAAACATATTTAATCAATTTTAAAGATATTTATTCCCCGATGAATTTCCTTTCATCAAATGTTCCAAAAAAAGGCAGACTTTCTTTTTGTACAAATTGTGTTACGGACATAAACATCGGTCATGGTGGAAAGACTGCCATCATCACTCATGTGAAATGAAAAAAAAACATCAAGTGTCACAAAAAATCAGTGTTCTTCAAAAATTGACGCTTTTTCCCTTAATCTTCCGATGATTTTGGGGTCATTCGCGCAGAATGTTTGTTCACATCGTTTCTGATTGAATATTTTTTTTAGATCATTTTAAAGTTTTGGCCTTCAATTTCACTTGTTTTTCAATAGGGATTTTCTTCCATGTGTGTAAAATCCCTATTTTATTTGACTTCAATTGCTGAGTAGGGATTGTATTCCCTACGCTTTAACTTTTATGTGTGGGAAATCCCTTTTTTATTTATTAGGGAGTAGTTTTAGCATAAAATACAGGTCTGCATGAAAATCTCTGTAATTTTCATTTTCAAAAGTTGGCAGCTATGCATTGGTTTTTATGACAAATTATAGTTTTTACAATTCATGTCATTGCTTCACGTTTTATGCATACTTTTACCTTTTGACATGAAAAGAACAATTCTTGTATTGATTTACATAGACATTACATTTGTTCTGGCGCAGCTTGACCTAGATGGTCCTTGCGCCAAAAAAATAAAAATTCAATCCAAATGACAATAGCGATGCATCTCACATTTTTAAAGTCATCAAAGCCATTGGTTTGTATAACAAATTATAGTTTTACAATTCATGTCATTGTTTTACGTTTCATGTTGCTTTTTATCATGCGCTTTTTCAAATTGGTTTTTGCGATAAACTTAAAATCCAATCCAATAAGAATACATAATGAAATGCTGCTACTTACTGTGTGTTAATAGAATGGCACATTTTCCTATTGACATAGGCAGGATCCAGGTAAACAGGATCATTTTTGGAAGTGCTTCAATGGCAATGTGTGTGCAGTCAACTGCGCCTCTATTATCCTGGTAAACTCATATGACACCAGGAACTTCGATTGGAGATCATTGTATTCAGATACTTCAGGAAAATTTATGTACCTAAGCAACAATTTTTCATTGATCGCTTTGGTGACCGAAATGATGGAGTTTTTAACAGATTGTTGACTCATGGTACAGCATGGATCTCGGCCCAAAGTTTTTTGATATGCACCTGTCGCATAAAAGCACACAGAACATGTGAGGAAGAAAAACAATTTTCACTGTAGTTTTTAAAGAGGAACAACTAAGTGAATGGGGGGGGGGGGGAGAGTAAAAACGGTACATACATGTGCACACAAAAACTGTTTATTTGCAGACATGTTAAGGGGTTAGGCCCATGAGACACAGATTATTTATGTGAAAGTGAATAAGTTCATGAGTGGTTACAGACTTTTAAGGTGAGGTAGAGGGGGTTCGAGCAAGATTACGATGCAGGTACATATGAAATGAAAATCCTATATAACAATACCCTATATCACATCAATTATCTATATAACAACATTATTCTGTAGCACTGATGTGCTTTTCATGGTTTAACATATATCTTTAACGATTATTCCTATGCAATGATACATTTCTCAAGTTCTTTGCACAGTTATATAGGCGTTTAACTGTATATACATATATATGCAATAGGTAAAGCACATTGCCGCCCCCATATCTCTGCCAATGGCTCGCAAAAAAGAGACAAAATTACTTGACATAGTAATGGAGAGTGAAAAAATTGACAATTGGGGCTTAGCTATGGATGTGCAAATTAATGATTCAATAAATGTTTTTAGCCATAAGCACCCATGTTGGACACATTGGGAAAGCTCAAAAACATTGGGAGAGGGGACCTTGAACCTTATACACTGCTGGCCACTGTAAATGCAACACCCTGAAGGAAGCATGCAAATAATATGAAATTTACAACATGCATTAGCGGAGGTGAGATATGCAAATGATTAGAATTTCAGTGCAGACGCACATCACACGCGCCAGTGGCGCCACTTCAAAGCGCTATTTAAGGCTTGGAGATTTCGACGATTTGAAGTACGGCAATTGTGTTTTTCTTGTGGTTTTTTCAAAAAAACGATCAATTATGCCTCGTAGAAAACAGCGATCATCTTTTGATCAAGTATCCGAGTTCGACAGAGGAAGGATAGTGGCCTACCGAGATTGTGGATTATCTTTCAGGGAAATCGGTAGTCGTGTTGGACGAAACCAAACAACTGTAATGCGGATAATATGTGATCGTTGGATGCAGGAGGGTACGACGGACCGACGTGTTCGATCGCATCCACCTCAGTGCACCACTTCACATGATGACAGGCGTATGGCAGTGACGGATCGCTCAGCCACATCATGAACCATAGCACAGCGCATTCAGTCTGTACCGCATCATCCAGTGTCTGCGCGTACCATTCGACGCCGTTTACAGCAGAGTGGTCTGTCCGCAAGACGTCCATTGCTTCGTCTACCCTTGACGCAGAACCACAGACGTCTCCGCCGCCGCCAATGGTGCGATGAAAGAAGGATGTGGACGGCACAATGGAATGAAATTGTCTTTACTGACGACTCACGCTTCTGTCTGCAACACCACGATGGTCGGATTCCACATTGCCGGTACTTTAAAAAGCCAGCGCTACATCTCCGAGGTTTTGGAGCCAGTTGTCCTTCCTTACCTTCAGGGCTTGCCCACAGCCATATTTCAACAGGATAATGCGCGACCACACGTGGCACGCATTGTCCAAAGGTTCTTCGTCAATCGCCAGATTGAATTGCTTCCCTGGCCAGCTCGCTCTCCGGATCTTTCGCCGATAGAAAACATGTCCATGGTTGCTCAACGATTGACCCAGATTACATCCCCAGCTGCCACACCAGATCAACTTTGGCAACGCGTGGAAGCTGCTTGGTCTGCTGTACCCCAAGAACACATCCAAAGTCTCTTTGAATCAATGCCGAGGCGTGTGGCAGCGGTGATCTCCAACAATGGCGGCTACTGATTTTGGCAGGAACCACACTTTACAGAAGTCTAAATTTAATCATTTGATGCTTGGTCAACATGTTATCTACAAAATAAATATTGTTGCGATATCTCTTGTCTTTCTTGGTGTTGCAATTTGGGTGGCCAGCAGTGTATTTACGTAGATACACATGGAGATCATAACAAACATTGGTGGGGTGATACAAGTTTGCGCTTATTTCTTAGCTATATTATCAAAGCGTACAAAAAATATCTGGAAGTGCCATAATGTCACAGGGTGGAACTCAAACCTAATGTTCCCATAAGCTTCCATTACAATTTCGGCGAAGGATGCAAGTTTTCACCATTGCTGTGAATGTTTAAACGGTGTGGGTTTTTTTTTTGTTCCAACTTTATTTTATGCTGACCAATCGTCAAAATTCTCAAAGAAGTGGCTCCGGCCCACGGAATGGATACAAGTTCATGCCTATAATGTGAATGTTTACACAGTTTGCAATGTTTTTGTTTCAAACATAATTGTATAATTTCATCAATCTGTCACAATTGTCACACAAATGGCTCTGGCCCGTGAAGCGGATTGAAGTTGACGCCTATAATGTGAATGTTTTCACATGGTTAGCCATGTTTTCATTTCACACGTAATTGTATAATTTGAACGATCTCTGTCAAAATTCTAAAAACAAATGGCTTGGCTTGGGCTCAGCACATGGGCGGGATACAAAAGCTATTGTTTGGACTAGGTGACAAATATTGGTGGAGGGGGCATAGGCAGAGATAGACTTGAAAGTCTGGGGGGGGGGACATGGTCATTATTGCTGGGGGGCGGCACGATGATGATGTCAATTCATATATACATTAGATCAGTCGACTTCACCTTTGATGATGGGGGGGGGGGCCATAGGCCCAATTTTATGCCACGTAAACATTGCACACAAACATTGTATACAGACATTTTATATAAACTTTTTAAACGTTGCTTCAGCAGGGCTCGGACCCCTTGTTCTTTAGCAAAAAATAAAAAAAAAATTTAACTAAGAAAGCTCTATGTTAATTCATGTAATTGAATAACACATTAAAATGGGTAAAGCACTGTCAGCCTACCCTCCACGTAGTTGGCAGGAAGGGTCGCATTAATATATTGATAAGAACAACATAATTTCACAAACACTGATTACACCTATAGGATGATAAAAGACTAACAACCAAAAAAATTTTTTAAATTTCAATTATTACACTTATGTAGCTTTCTCTAGAAGCTTCATTGAATAAATACCAAACTGTAAAATCTCAATCAAACTAGAAAAGCATATTTACTACTAAGGCATTTCTAAATTTAAAAAAGAAAATAAATAATGATTAGGAGAAAGGTTTCAAAAAGCACTATTTTTTTTATTAATTTGGAGAAACTTGTTATAGAAAAATAAAGTACCTGGTATTCTTTATTTATTTTAAACTTGACCAATGATATTAAAGATAGCATGCCTGGCATACAGATTTCACCAATCAAGGCAATGCTGTCGGTATGGCTTTGAGAAGGGACTGATGATTGGTAATTTTTTATCTCATCCCTTTATTCATTTTTTCCCCCTTAAACACTGAAACTATGCATTGCTCTATTATCTGGCACAACCATTTGTTTTTTATGTTCAGCCATTTTGTCAATTTGTTAGCTTAAAATCTGAGGGGAAAAGCAGAGTTGCTGTGATTAAAAATCCACCTCAAATTTGAAATAAAAAATGAACAAAGGTGGCAGACCATCAGACAGTGTGTGGCAAAATTTTTTGAAAGTAGACAATGATGGGAAATCAGGAAGTAATGGAAAATATGCCAAATGCAAGAACTGTGGAAAAGCGGATAGATTGAGGAAACACATTTTTAACTGCGAAACTGAAAAGGTATGTGAGAATAAAAATTCAAGCAACATGGAAACTATGAATTGTGATGGATTAGCTGACCTTGAAGTGCAAAAAGAAGCGAGTGAAAATATAGTTGTGGCACCACCAAAGAAGATGAAAATTCAGCTATCTTTAGACTCGCATGTTTTAAAAACAAATCACAGAACTGCAGAAAATTTGGATTTACTGGTAGCAAAATTTTTTTTATGCTAATTACCCTTCATTCTCCATAGCTGAGCACCCAACTTTTAGGGAGTTGATCACATCTTTGCGTCCTGGATATAACTCCCCAAGTCGTAAGGCATTAGTAGGACAACTTTTAGACACCATTACAGCTGAGGTAAAAAATAAAACCAAAAGAATTGTGGATGACAAACAAGTTATTCTAATTGAAGATGGGTGGAGTAATATTCATAGACTCAGTAATAGCAACTTGTATTCAGAGTGAGGAAAAAGCTTATTTTCTGGATTCAGTGGAAGCAGGAACTCGTACTAAAAATGCACACTATCACAAAGATATCTTGCAATCATCTATTGAAAAAGCAAAGATAGAAAATAATTGTGATGGAAAGGCGGTAGTCACCGAAAATGTCAGAGTCATGGAGAAAGCAAAGGAACTCCTGTCTGAGGATAACAGCTTGTTGTTATATGGTTGCAATGCTCATTACTTGAACTCATTGGGGCAAGATATTATGCCAGTATCAGTTTTAAAGAACATTTGTTAGAGTTGAGAAGTTTTTTCGGAATCGCCAAGTGCATTGCTCGGAGAAATTCCAAACTCACTGAAACCTCAGTTGTCAGGAGATACTAGATGGAAAAGCCAGATGACTTGTATTGAGAGTTTTTGCGTAACCGAACAGCATATCAAAAAATTCTCGAAGAATATGAAGAAAAAATTGATGCAGATATAGCTGCTCTCATAAATGATTATAATTTATGTAAACAGGCAAAGGATACTTTCCACCAGCTTAAGCTAGTTACTGATTCATTAGACCGTTTACAAAAGGACAGTTCAACTATTTATGAAGCCTGCCATACATGGCTCATGTTGTTAAAAGAAGAATGCTTACAGTCTCGAATCAACGAAATAGTAAAACGAATGAATCAAGCACTGCAACCTTTTCATTTCCTTGCTTACTTGCTGAATCCAAAATGAAGGAGAAGGTCTGTCTAACACTCAAAAAGAAGCAGCTCGTTTATGACTAATAGAGAAGTATCCTGACAGCATTTCCCTGTTGATTGCATACGAAGCTGAAGCTGCACCGTTTCCTCCAACCTACTTCACGCCATCTGGGAGAAGTATCAATCTTATCACATGGTGGACAGCAGTCAGAAAAACACTGGAAGAAGAAGGCTTTTCAAAAGACTGTCTTCAACAAATTGTTTTTTTACTTTCATGTCCCGCAAGTTCTACATCAATTGAAAGAATATTTTCAAATTTTGGACTGATACACACTAAACTTAGAAATCGTCTTGGCACAAATAGGGCAGCTAAATTAGTTATGTGTAATCGAATGTTAATAGGTGCAGCTGAGCTTGATTATTAGGCCCTCCGCACACAGAGGGATTACTGGGCGAGCGAACTACAATTCTTTTTTCCCTCTCTCTCCCCCTCACTTCTCAACTAAGTAAGTTGGAGACCGCCAACGACGCGATTGCTTGGCGATTTTTACGCACAGCGATTGCAGAGTGAGTGATTGGTGTTTCGAGTGATCTGAAAAGAAGTATGATTCTAATCGAATCACCCAAATTGTCAGGTAAAAGAAATTAACACAGAATGAAGTTTTAAACGATTTTCTATAGCGGTGCATTGCTGCTTGAAATTTGAGCTGTGATCCTTTATAAGTACTTTATAATTTTTTAACACTGACAGATGAAATTGACAAAAAAAACCCCAACACGGGTGTTTTCAGACATCAAACAAATGTTTCTGTAGTGTTTATTTTGATTACAAACATTTCCAACAAGCTGCAGGCATGCTCAAATCTATTTTTACTGCTAGTTGATGCAAACATGAATTTAAGAAAGAGAATAGTCAACTGACCTTGTGGGGAATTGAACCGATGTCCTCATTTTCCAGGTGAACGCCATAGACCACTAGACTACAAAGGCAGCTATTCTCAATATTTCTTTACAGCTTGTGTGCTCTGAACAGGACCATTCATGGAAAGTCAAAGATTGAGAATTGTTGCCTTTGTTGTCTAGAGTGCTCGCCCGGAGAGAGAGAAGGTGGATTCAATACCCTGCAACTTTTTTGACTTTTCTTTCTCTCCTAAATTTGCTGAAATAACATGATCTCACCAGTTTATGAAATACCAGCTCAATTGTATTAACAATAATAAATTTATCGTATTCATAAATGTCTTGTGTCCCGCCCCTAAAGGCATACACATAGTATATAACCATTTTTTATTCAGTGCAAGCCAGATAACAAAAACCACTCCATCCATAATCGTAATGGAAGGCATTTTGTGTATTCTGTGGATGTGTGTAAATGATCTAGAGTGTTTTTTTTTTCTTATAACAGACACGAGAAAAACCTTTTTGTTACAAATTGATAAAAAAGTTCCACTTTCCCCAAGAATTCAGCTACGTAATGCAGTAAATTATATTTTTATAAGTAGTATGCATTGGTATTTCAAACATTCATTAGCAAGGTGAGGAAAATATAGACTATAAGGATATGCATCACAATATGTACAGTATTTACATTTCATATGTATTTAGGTTGTGACAACAATATAAAAGTTTATTGAAACCAATAATACAACTGTTTGAGTGAATTCAACCACACACACAATGATACGGTTATTGGTTGTATTTTCAAGTTTTGTTGAAGATCTTTTATCAGATGTTTATAGTTACCCTGCCTTATGCCATGAGTATCATAAAGAAACAAATTATATACAATAATTCCATTGCCAAGGCACTGACCCCCGAGGACTCAAAAAATAATATAAGTAATTTCGGACAACACTTGGCGGCGATGATGAGGTAAATATCGCATGTGCTTCAGTAGCTTCTTCAAATTGTGTGTGTGTGGGGGGGGGGGGGGTATATTTATACCCCTCTTTTAACTGAATGAAATTGTGTAGCATGCACACACTCTTCACTATATTCACAACTTTAGCATTGCTGCGGCACCGTATTGGTGTACTCAATACTTGGAACTTTTCAGCCATCATGCCAAAGGCGCATTCAATTGTTTTTCTCCCTCTGCTCAATCTATAATTAAATACTCTCTTCCCATTGTCAGAGATTCTTTTAGAGTATGGACGCATTAAATTTGTTGACAATGGGAATGCCTCATCAGCCACAAAGTACTGAGGAAAAATGCTACCATTTTCGTCACATGGCAGTCTGGAGGGAGGCAGGAATCTCCTGTTGCGAATTCACTAACCAATATCTCATGGCAGACGCTTGAAATATGCCGCCATCGCTATTTCTACCCGCATAGCCAGCCTCTACCATCGTGAATAAGCCATCTGCATCACAGCTGGCTAACAGTATGATGGAGTGATAGGATTTATAGTTGAAATTAGTTGAACCTGTGTTTGGAAGCTTCTCTATAGTGATGTGTTTTCCATCCACTGCACCTATACAATTTGGCAGGTTCCACAATGACAAAAAGCATTCTGAAATTTGTCTCCATCGCTGCATGTCAGGTTTTGCTAAATATTGTTTGTTTAGTTCGTCCCACAACGTCTTTGTAGTCTCAGCTACAATGCGCCCAACTGTGGTCCCCCCTCGAGCAAAGTACAGACCAAGGGAGACAAAGGAACATCCTGCAGCCAGATACCTGTGAAAATCGAGAACAAAATTATTTTCGTCAGTTTGTTGAATTTCTCAAAAACTGAAAAAATGATATTATTTCACCTCACTTTTAAAATGTAACACCACCATTTGTCTTGCGGGGTTGGTGCTATAACAGGGTTTGACTGTGAGTACTTTATAACTTGGAATGCATCCTAGGCCTTCTGTGTTAATGTTTTGTACTTTTATTTTGCAGTGCATGACTGCAAAGACAAGTGGAAGAACTTGAGGACAACTTTTGTGAGAAAGCTGAGACCTCCTGCTAGCGGTTCTGGGTCAAGAACCAAAAAACCATATTATCTGAATGAGGCAATGCAGTTCACCCTGCCTTTTGTGAAGACTGCAGGTGCACCAAGTGGAAATTTTCCATCAGTTCCGATGGACCAATCACAAAATTTTGACATACCAGAAAGCTCTCAAGTGCCAATTGATGACAAATTTTTGGGATCTACAGAGACAGAAGTCCCAGACTCTCCACCTAATCCCCCTCCATCAACTTCAGCTTTGCCTGATACACAATCCAGAGGCATTCTCCGGAAAAGGAAGGGCTGCAATACCAGCAATGCGGATGAAGCCTTCACAGAATATTTCAGCATGAAAAAGACGAAAATGACTGCTGTCTCTGCTTCACCTCCTGTAGACGCACTAAAAGAGTCTATGCATCAGTTCGTAGGCTGCATCTTACCAGATCTGGGGCTTATGACTAATGTACAGGTTCGAACATTCAAGAGACGGTCTCTTTTGTTGATAGACAAATATACTTGGAAACAGTCCCTTCGATGCCACACAGGCTCATGTCCAACCAGTGGAATTAATTTTATTATTACAATTTATTCAGTCAATGTATTTCTCAACAAATGCAAAGCGAGATAAAACTTGGGGACTATTTTAAAATTCTATGGGTTTTGTCATCATAGGATGAAATTAAATAAGAACATGTAGGACGGAAAAGACCCAATTTCGGTTCTTTTTTGGGTCTTTCTCATGTTAGACCTTTTATTCAATTTCAATCTTTTGATAATGAAATCCATAGAGATTTTAAACGATCAAGAGGTTTTATCTCATTTGATTTGAATTTGTCAAGAAATACATTGATTTCACTGGTTTTATTATTTCAATGTGTATATATTGTTTATAATTTTTGTTAACCCTTCGACAGTTACGCATATTCAGATAAATCCTTTGAAAATGAGCAGAGCCTGTTCAGAAAAGACGATGCTTTCCCCCATTCTCACCAGCAGGTAGCCGGATTTTCGGTGATTGGGGATCCTCCCATCGCAACAATACCTCAACAACATGAATAGACCTATTGTAGATTAGCCACAATGGCCTCACTGAGTGTTTAAATTTTTATGAAACCTAGGAAATCAGTTTTCCCTGATTTCTTGGAGAAAAATTAGAAATTTTCATTTTCACCAATTTTTTTATATTTTTGGATTCATGCAAAAAGATCATTATTTTAATTGAAAGATAATCATAAATAATTATTATTACATGAAAATCTCGAGTATTCCATTGGTAATAATGAAAACTTCTATAAATTTTCACTTCTGAAAAACGTTGTTTTTAGTAAATGTTTACTAATTAATTTTTTTAATGAAGTAATGGTAAAAAAAATTAATAAAGAAATCACAGAACGTAAGTGGAAACGTACGAACAATTATAATCATTTTTTTTAAATTCTTTGACGAAAATTATGTGCGTCTTACTTGAGGCTTCGACGATGGTATTTTTCCACAAAAACTTTTTTTTCTTTTCTAGATGTGGCTTATACATCCTTACCGGAATTTACGGTTATTGAATCGAAAGTTTCATGAATACTCAATATAAAATCAATTTCTATTGTATGACACACATTGTGGACATTCAATGTTTACTGGATAAATGTCAGTCTATTAATTTATCTGTTGGTATTCAGTATGCGATGATACGAATATTCATATATGTACGCTACATTTCAAAACATTTTAATGAAGTTTAAAAAAAATATTAATAATTAGCAGTTGATTAGTTACCATACAAATAAAATAATTTTTTCGTGGATAGTTTTGTCTTCAACAAAGTTTTGTGAAATGTTTGTCTTAAGCTGGCCCAATTATTTTCTATATGCAAGTTCAGGGGTCGCACATCCTTACAAACTCCTTAAAAAGTCCTTACTTTTTATTTCCCTGTGGAAGGGCCCTTATAACTCCTTACTTTTTATAGCCACTCCTAAAAAGGTTTTTTTTTTCTCTGAAGGAATGAATGATCCTTCTTAGAATAGGCATTCCCCATGGAGATCCCAATAGTGTTGCTAAAGGGCCCTACACACGTTCAGTTATGCCTGCACAGTTATACCTGTACAGGCATAACTGAACGGTTCGATGCATCCACACCATTCAGTTATACCTGTGCAGGCGAAGCTTCTGGAACCGGTTCTAGGCAATCTGTGGGGATATTTTCACTCTTCGATCTCTGTCTTCGCGGTCTTTTGATCAGTTCGGATTTTTTCATAGTCTATAAAGTTCGGAATTTTCTAGTATGATTTTCACAGATGATGATGCTTTGGGTGTAGTTGGATTGGTTATGGCACTGAAAGTCATTAACTCAAAAAAAGAGAAAAAAAAACGGGTAACGTGGTGCAAAGATTGGTTAAAAAAAGGCAACAATATTCGCACGTTAAATTATTACAGGAATTGAGATTTGCACCAAAAGATTGGCAAAATTTTCTCAGAATGGATCAAGATACCTACTCAAAGCTACTAACTTCGGTGACTCCATTAATATGTCATTATTCATAAATCACCCCCTCACCCCCCAAAAGGTGAGGCTGGGATCAGGATTCTGGTTTCAGAGCCCGAGACGATTCCCATAATTCTTTTTCCCACGTTAAAAAATTCACTACAGTGGCGGCCCGGCAAAGAAAATAGCCTCTATGCCCTGCGGCAGAATGTGGGTGGGGAGGGGCACGGGGGTGACGCCCAAGAGCCGCGACGCACACTTTGAGGAATACTGCTGTAATGGAAGATGTTGAATCTACATCATATAAAGTACAATAATGTATTTTTTTCCTTCAAAATTTTGATGCTACTAAAACCTCTCATATTGACCGATTGTTATGACTTAAGTAAGAGGCACTACTGCCTACTCATGCTTATCAAGGATGCTATCCATATCTACAGTGATTACGACAATATAAGCAATAAAAGAGAAATTTTGGTATTACAGTCGACGCCCGATATAACGACCCCTTCGTCCCGTCGAGAAGGGACGTTATATTTGGGGCAAGGTCGTAGTGAGAGGGGGAGACTTGAGGGTGTGGTCGGGCTTGATTGGGAGGGTCCTTATATAAGTAAAACATATCATCGTAGTTCTAGGAAAACATTTGACGCTTATCCTACCAGTCGCTGTAATAGAATGATTGCTATAACGGGAATGATTGCTATAACGGGAGGTTGTTGTAACGAGCGTCAACTGTATCTACGAAAACAAGCATCGTTTCTCCTCTGAATATACAGATAGGGGATACATGCTCCTTCAGCATCGTATGATAGCATTTTTTTCCCGCGATAGCGTCGATTTAAAAAAAAAAAATTTGACTTGGAAAATTTTTATGGTAACTCACGAAGTGTTTTTTTTTTTTGAAAGAAAACATTGCATTTTTCGCGCCACCTCTTAAGATTAATTCAAGTCAATTCGAAATTGACTTATGGTATGTATATGAATAGTATTACTCAATATATGATACAATTTTATTATCAATCGTATCGCTCTCAGAATTTTTCGATTGTTTTCTTACGTTTAAAACTAGAGTAATTTCATCTGAATTTTTTCTTTCAATGTTTGAGCTGAAAGTTGAAATTCCTTGCAATCTGACGAGATGTGTTCAAAAAACAAATTCAATGAGATTCATTAAGAACTACATGTAAAAGAAAATAATAAATTGCGGTGATTTTTGTCCTGTTGATGCTTTGCTGGTTTTCTGTCAAGAAAGAAGTGGGAATCCTGCGTTTGAAATTGCAAACAATTGCAAACATTAACTGACTCGTATAAACATCTGCTTGATTTCTAGGAATCTTGATTTCTAAAGGAACTACATGTGAAAGAATACTAAAATAATCTGACGTTATATACGGGGCCCCTAAAATCTCCAAGAACCCTGGTCAACCTCCTCTTCTCTAAATAATCAATAAACAATTAATAGTCATAGCACATAATCTGAATACAGAGTTTGTATGTTTCGGTGCATAATTTCGGGCAAATTTATTGAAAAGAGTGATTTCAGAAACAAAATTGCGAATTTTAGCAATGGTCGAAATATTTCTAAAATTTTATTTAGATTTTTTCATTCGAAATGAAATTGTAAGAAAATATCGTGCAAATTACGCCATTAGAAAATTTTCTTCTAATTAAATGCAATCTCTCTCCAAAACAAGTTATTCAGTTATTATTGTTCTATTACATTATTAGTAAAAAAGAAGAGGGAAGAAAGTAGGGCGGTAGTAAAAAAGCGGGAAAAAATAACTGCGCAGTTATACCTGATAGCCCATACACACGGTCAGTTATACCTGCGCAGGCATAACTGTACAGTTATACCGAATCGAAAAACCATTCCCTTCAGGTCGCCTGTGCAGGTCAACTGACGGCCCCTACACACACTCAGTTATGCCTGCACAGTTGGCCTGTACAGGCATAACTGCGCAGGTATAACTGAGCGTGTGTAGGGACCTTTAGAAAAATGAGATAAGGGTCCCCTCCCCAAATAAAAAGAAAGGGAGAAAAGAAAAAAAAAATCTTTTGTAATAAGAAACCTGGAAACAGGGAAGGGGAATTATAACATCCAATGTGGCTGTGTGTGTGGAGGGTCATTAACAATCCTACCCACTCAGGTCAAGGAGGTCAGCTTTCTGAGTGATGTCCTGCTTTGATTTATGTATGTAGTTTTTCTTTTTATACCGGATCTCAACTCAGGTTTTGTTTTCAAATATGCCTGGTGGAAAGTGTACATTTAATAAAACTTGGTTGCAAAAAATTGAGTATAAAGAATGGCTGCTGCAAGATAGCGACCGCTTTAAAGCGAAATTTGCAACAAAATATTTGTCGTATCCAACATGGGTGAATCCGCTGTTAGAAAGCATATGAAAGGTAAGTCTTAATTTCATTTTTTGTTTACTTTTTAAGATTAAGATTGTCAAAGAAAACATTTTTTATAGAAATCGCGTGCTTCAGTGATTTTAGTTGAATAGACTATTTTTAGAAATAGTCTCTGTGTGCAATTCATTGAGCAGCAATTAATGAAATATGTTATTTAGCCGGCTGTACATGTAGTAAGAACCTTCCGTTGAATAATGAAATAGTAGCCGTTCGAATTCGGTTCTAAACTATAGGTTTCGGTCTTTCTGCGCATAAAATGCCCATGGTGCGCCAAAAATGATCAAATTTAAAATTAATAATTTGGCAAGATAAATTTTGTAAAAGAAGCGAAGTCTAAAAAGAGGTGCGTAATTTGATTCGTGAGGATCGCTTTTCAATCCTTCTGCATCTTTTCCCTTGATAGCTATTTATTAAATCTCTGCAGTCTATTATAATCTACTGTTATTTGATTGATGGAATTAATTATTATTCTGCATTTGTGTAAAGCTAAATATTTGTAAAATGATGTGGAATAAACCACATGTACAGACGTGATTTCTGCGTATTTTTGCGGAATTCCGTATTTTCCGACATTAGTTTTTTGAGTTTCCGCAAACAATTATCGTTTTACGTGCATATTTTGCGCTCGCAAAAAAAGACATTAAGCATGCCATCTTCCGCTTGTGCTAACCAATCAAAACGTGCTCTCACGTGTATGAAGAATAAGGGGGCCATTAAAGTATTACGTCAGTGAATTTGTAGCCATTTTTGATCCCCTGTGAGCAAAACTCTGACCACCCCTTGTCAGCAAAATTTCGTCAGCACTGCCCCCCCCCCCCGTCCACCCAGACGAAATTTTTTTTTTAAACATTTTTAAAAAAAAAACTTTATATGTTTCGTGATGAATTTCGTAAAAAAATTATTTTCTTTCGAAATTTTAATTGAAAAAAATGTTTTTTTACATTAAAAAAATTGTTATCAAATTATATATGTTGTCATGATCAATTTCGGGCGCGGTAGCCCAGGTCGATAAGATACTTGCCTAAAGTACCAAAGGATGTTTAGAGGTGTCGCGAGTTCGATACCCGGTTCGTCCTTGTCAGAAAACTTTCCTGACACAGGGGTACAACAAAAAAAAAAAAACGGCGACTTGACCGCAGCAAAAAATTGGTACCGCAGGGAGTCTCCCATCGAGGGGTTAGCACACCAACCTCTCGATGAGTATAAAAAAAAAATAAGCCTGCCGTTCGGAATCGGCAATAAATTGTAGGTCCCGGTCTAATTAGCCCTCGTGTGCAGAAAAATGACCGCGGTGCGACAAAAATGATCAAATGATCGTCCCGTATTTTACGGGACAGAACAATTTTTTTTTTCCTTATTATTCGCGGCGCTTGGGAGGCGCCCCCTCCTAGATCCGTGTCGCCGCCCCTCTAGATCTGCGTCAGTTCCAGATGGCATAAAAATTACAAATTACATACAGTTGCCTCTTATCAAAAAGTTGATGGATTATGATGGTCTTTGTTTATATAATTTCATATCAGAAGTAGTTGATTTTCAAGAAGGGATGCAAATGACTTGCAATATTATATTCTGCTCAAGGGCTATGCAGGGCCTGCCTTGGAGGGGGGGGGGGCACTTTTCCTTTGACTGGGAATTTTTTTTTTTTACTTTTTTTCCCTCAAGAAAATTTTTTTCGTGGGGCCTATGATCGTGGCGGCTTCCCCCCGCTCCTCCCGACGGGGTACCACCCCAAAAATTTCTGGATTCCAAACTTGGCCACGTTTGATAGAGGTTCCTAATCTAGGAATAAATTTTTCATAGCTACGCCTCAAAGGGAAAGAATACATGACCCCCCCCCCCCCCAAGTTGCTTTTGCTGAATTGCATATCTAACAGGAAATTATAATTCGAATAAATTTTTTTTTAGTTATGAAGCTGTTTTTGTGATTTGCAAAATTGTGAGAAATAGATGAAATTAAAAGATACAATTCTACTGTCAAATTTAATTTTCAGATAATGCTTTTAGAAAAGAAATTCTTATTGTATCTTGTTTTTCTTTGAAATATCTTGAGGTTTATTTCTTATTAATGTGTTTTATTCTTTTTCAGGAGCTAAACATAAAAGTTTTGTCACCAATAAGTTGCAGTCTGCAGGGACAATGACAAATTACTTACAAAGCCCAGCATGTTCATCAAATGTACCATCTTGTTCTTCTGGGGAACTCCCAACATCTGAAAACACTGTGAATTCATTCGTAACAAAGAAAGAAGTACTGGATGCTGAAATTCTTTGGGTATTGAAATGTGTTAAACATCATTACTCGTACAAATCTTGTGAAGATACTTCAAAGCTCTTTCAAGAAATGTTTCCTGACAGCGAAATAGCAAAAAAATTTAGCTGTGGAGAGAGGAAAGCTGCCTACTTGTGTCACTTTGGATTAGCACCACACTACCAAGCAATGTTTTTAGAACAGCTTAATGCACTGGAGAAGTATACTCTTCTTTTTGATGAAAGTCTTAATAGTAAAAACCAAAAAAAAACAAATGGACATGTACGTCAGATATTGGAGCTCAGGTGATGATAAAGTCAGGACTCAGTATTTAACCTCTGCATTCTTGGGCCACTCAAAGGCTGATGATCTCCTCTCTTCTTTTTATGAAGCTACTAGAAAATTGGATTTGTCAAAACTGTTGCAAATCTCAATGGATGGGCCATCAGTGAACTGGAAATTCTTTGAAAATTTGCAGCATGACTTGCAAAAAGAATATGGAATACAATGTGTGATTATCGGAAGTTGTGGCCTCCATATATTAAACAACGCTTTTATGAAAGGAGCATGTGCAACTAACTGGAATATATCATCTATATTGAGCAGTTTATACTGGATTTTTAAGGATTCCCCTGCAAGGAGGGAGGATTTTCTCAGTATCAGCAAGACAAAAAAACTTCCCAGGAAGTTTTGCCATATCAGATGGCTTGAAAATTGTCCAACGATTGAGAGAGCAATTTAAATTTGGGAAGATATTGTGACTTACATAAAAAAAGTTGAAAACAGAACATTTCTTAAAGTGACATGCAAGTCCTTCTCAATCATCTCAGAAGCCTCAAAAGATTGTGCTATTTTGATCAAATTTAATGTGTTCTTATCTATTTCAAATATTTTGCAACCATTCTTGATTGCTTACCAGAGTGATAAACCCTTGCTGCCTTTTTTTGCTGAAGACACAATGAAAATGATAAAACAGTGCCTTAAGCTCTTTAGAATAATGAAGAATGACAGCATTGAAGCAATCAAAACAGTGGAAAATCTCTGTAAATTTGACTTCAATGATGAAAGCTTACATTCACCAAAACATAATGTTAGTTTTTGATTTATTGGGGACCAGGTACTTAAAGAGAAAATGTTCCAAAAAAAAGTGACAGATAAAGATCACCTTACATTAAAAAATGAATGCCAAACATTCATAATAAAATTCGTTCAGGCACTTATGGAGAAATGCCCCATAAATTATGTGTTGGTACGAAATTCATCATGTTTAGACCCAAGATACATTGTGACATACCAAGAAAATGCAAAAACAAAGTTCAGAAGAGTGCTATCTTATTTGTCGAAAAAAAAACAAATATCCAATGAAGATGGAGATGAAATTCTTAACCAGTATGAGGATTTCCTACAAGTTGTGAAAAAAATCGGTTTGCATTTGAAACGTTCGATCCAAGAACTATGTCATTGGACAGTTTTCTCTTCTCATACTTGAGTGAAAAAAAATATGATAGGCTTTGGAGTGTATTCAAAGTTGTTTTGATCTTGTCCCATGGACAAGCATCTGTGGAACGAGGTTTTTCAGTGAATAAAGCCATTGAAGTTGAGAATTTAAAAGAGGAATCATATATTGCACAAAGACTGGTGTATGATCACATAAGGTTGTGTGGTGGGGTTCTAAATGTTCCCATCACAAAGCAATTGAGGCTCTCTGCATCGTCTGCCAGACAAAAATACACCCAATACCTAGAAAGTCAAAAACAGCAAAAACAATCATCAGAAATGAGGGAAAAGAGAAAATGTGTTGAAGAAGATATTGCAAATTTAAAGAAAAAAAACAGTGTATTGAAGGAAACATTTTGAAGAATGAAAAAGAAGTGGACATGCTGGCAGAGAAAGGGGAATCAAAAAAAGACTTTTCCTTGTTTTTGAAGTCCAATATATTGAGAAAAACAGTAAAAGAAGAATTATTCATTGTCAAAGAAATTGACAATCAAATTGAAATAAAAAAGAAGGACCTAGATAAGTTCTAATTCCTGTCACAAAATTGTGCCACTACATGTGGAAATTCACCAAAACCTTTGAGTTTTGGATTTCATGTTATACCTAGTTTTATAAATAAAAGTTTAACAAAGTTTTTTTACTCTGAACAGATCATAATAGTACAACTTTTCTTTTGTGTATGTATTGATCCACTTTCACCAAGAGTGGTGAATACATAGTTGCGACAAATATAATTTTGTAAAGGAAATCCTTTTCAGCTTTGGTTTTTTATTTTGAATGATTGAGGGGAATGAATGAGTAACTGGAATTTTTATAATTCGTGTGACGCTGTAATGAGTTACACTTTTGACCAAAACTTGAAGGTTTTATAACACTTCGGTGACAATATAAAAGTATGGACTATCTGTATGTGGATTTTATTATTTTACTAGCTGATACCCGGCGACGTTGCCCGCCCCGTAAAAAATTTATATATGTATAGCTTATTAATTACTTCTTAATCAAAAAAATTTCTGCATCAAGTAAGAGAAAATTACTTTTATATTTAAATATTTTAATTAAAATCTTCAGGCAATCGCTTGTGGATACACAATATTTTTTCTTTTTCCACCTGGTGTGTAGATGCACAAATTTTCGGGATTACCAACACGCGAACAGGCGACGAAAAGGTATCCGTGTGAAAAACAGGACTCAAGTAAGTTGATACCTGCCATTGCTAACGACTGGCCTTGCGCTTTGTTGATTGTCATGGCAAAAGCTAAACGAATCGGGAACTGTAATCGCTTGAAAGTGAATGGCATTTCTTCGATGATGATTGGGATACGTGGAATGAAGACTTCTTTTTCTTTGTCACATCCAGTTAGGATCGTTGCTTCAATGATGCAATTGTGCAATTTCTTCACGCAGAGTCTGTTGCCATAGCAGAGTATCAGTGTCTCCAAATTTCTTAAAAGCATTACAGGTGCTCCGACTTTGAGGGTCAAATTGTGTGGTGGCACACCCGGAATATCCAAAGAGTTCAGAAATTCTGCAGGATACAGAACTGTCTGTGCTGTGTCTGTGTCAACCGATTTTTAAGATGTGAAGTCTCCCGGAATAATTTTTAGGATTTTTCCGTTGATCTTGTTCACACTGTCATTTTTCGATGCCAGAATCGCTTTCTCACAAAGCCACTCATGGTTTTGGGGATTTTGTTGAATGTTTGGGAAGACTTTGTCTGCAATTTCTTGAACTGAGTTTATATATATAATAACTGGCAAAATCCATTTGGGAACGTTATCAGTCCAGTGCTTGGGTCTACGGGAATTCTTCCATTGCCAAGTTTGATCAACTGATGTGAAAATGATAGCAGTGCTGAGTCATTTTGCAGTTGAACTCGCATGTTGGTGGATAATGATAATTTTTTAGCTTCGTGCCAGAGTGCTGATGTCCTAACAAACTCGAGGCGACCACCGATAGACAGCACCTTCACTTCCAACCCATCTCACTAATGGCAGTAAATTGCAATGTAGCGATATGGCCAGAGTTAGTGTTTGGTGAAGTAGAGTGCTGATGATTTGAGGCAAGCATTGAGTTCATCAGCTGGCGTTGAACATTTTTATTCCCTGTTTTATCGTCATAGTTGTTGTTCTCTGTTGTTAGTGACGTCATATGTCCAGCTTCTGCAGCAAATATTATTCAAACTCCTTTTAAGTACTTTTTAAATTGAAACTATACCTCAACGATGGGTGGTTGATGAGATAAAGGCCACATTAGCACTTACAGGACACCCTGTATACATGCAAGCAAAAATATCTGGCGCTTCCAGGGTTTTCTTCAATTACTGGGAGTATTGGAAAAGAGCCAAACCATTATAAAGAAATAAACTGTAATGATGGCAGCGTTAAAGATGTGACAAACCATTGTAAAGACATATACACGTCTGAAGCGCATTGTTGGGAACCACGGTAACCAAAGTAAACGATCCGAAAGTGATTGTTGAGGCCCCAAAACCATTGTTGCCCGACAGTTTTCGCCCATTTCGGGCATTTGCCCAGCTGTGACGAACTTTTAAAGTAGCCTACGGTTCAATCCCGGACCTGTTTGGTATATATGCAAAATCTGGCGACGATCGGTCTAAAACTGTAGATTTGTATAAAGAGCATACATACATACTTTCACATTTATATATAAGATGAACTCTTACAATGCTGGGTAGCAAAAAGAAAAAGTTGTAATGTGTAAACCACTCTGCTCCTATATTTTTGAGATGAAGGAAAGTTTGTGTGGCAGATTCAAAACAAGTTTGCATTTGTGCTTCCTCTATTTTTTTCACTGTAAAACTCGTAAATTATTAAGTTTGCCATGACTCCTTAAAAACTCCTTACTTTTTGTTTAGGAAATGTTGTATGAACCATGAAGTTAGTTTTCATCAACTCTTTATACTAGGTGTCCTGTAAGCAGGGTAGGAACTAGAGGGGTGCGGGGGTGAACTGCCTGGGCGGAAAAATTTAGGGGGAGACAGTTTTAGGTGGTAACAAAGAGCTCCTGTAAAAAAAAGTATATGGAATTTTAAAGTTGTGGCGGTGGCAAAATAATGTTGCTCCAGGTGGCAAAAATTCTAGTTACGGTCCTGTCTGTAAGTACTAGCTCTGCCCTTATCTGATCAACCGTCCATCTTAGAGGTATGATTTCAGTTTAAAAATTTTCCCTGTACTAGTTTTGAGACTGAAAATACAGTGTGTAGCAAAATAAAAAAACTTAAATTTTTATACCGTCCTCCATGCTTTCAATTAGAAAGTTGTTGCCCTGTCTCTCCTGATGCCAACAAAAAAAATTCCATGGTTTTAAATGCTATATTCACAGAGGTATTCAAATTCGAAAAACGGAGGAAATTTGGGAAAAGAACAGCGTTAAATGCGGGAAAACAGTTTTACACGCTTTTAACTCTATTCTTCCCCAAATTGCCTCCATTTTTCGAATATCTCTGTAAATATAGCACTTGGAATTTTTTTGTGGATTGTTCGTGTGTCGGACTAACACGCTTTGATTTTGGTGCCACATTATTTTGTTGAATATATTCTGTAGCAAAGTCATTGATCTACATTAAAATGTTTTCAATAACTGGTTCATAAAAAAAAAAAGATTTAACTAGTTGAATGAATTTGAAACGTTGTATAGTGGGACCTGTATGCCTGGGTTCCCACAAAATGGCGTACTCGAGGTGGTGGAATTTTCATTACAACACGACTGCACTAGTCTCTTACACTCTGGAGTTTATCCTAAGATTCGGATGAAACTGATGAAAACGAGCAATCGTTCTCCGAACTTGATATTAACTTCTCTCATCGAATTCATCTTCACTCAATAGAGCCAGTATAATTGTACTTATGGGGGTTTGCTTTTACTCACTAACTGTAACCTGTCAAATAGCATGAATGTTATACTGAATCATCAAAAACCATTGTGAAAAACACATGGCTCAAACAGTTGAAAAGAAGAGCGAGGAGAAAGGAAATAGGTGGGAAAGTAGGAATGTGTGAGATCACGGGACAAGCATTGTTTGAAACAACCAAATGCTTATTTGTGTTTACCTCTGGTGTTGGCTATAACAAGCCACGATGATAAGAGGCTTATACTAATGGGCGGATACAGATAACTTCATGGGCACCAAATGAGAAATTCTTGCCTTTTTCTTGAAATTCTTCCTAGAATTTAATTCTGCCTCGTTCAGTTATGATCAGCTCTGGTCAATACAACCTACAACCAATTTACGCTAGGGTTATTATATCCAAATACAAATACAACGCCACAACAGGCAAACTGCCCAACGAGGTGGCTGACTTAAGAACTAATTTTGAATGAACTGCTTGCTTTCTTCCATGGGCGTCCGCAAAACCTACCTTTGGGGAGGGGGTAAAAAGAGACACTGGTGGGATTGAAAAGAGGGAGTGTTCAGAGAGTCTCTTCCAAAAAAAAATTGTATCCAGACTTATCTGTAATCCAGACTGATCCGTAGCCCGTAACATTTGTCAAGCTGTTTTTCCTTTCAAACTTAGGCCGTAAGAGTTGAAGAAAAAAAAACAAGTTTTTATTCGTTTTATTTGAATGCATTAACATGTCAGTATAAATGCCTTCCCAGCTCAATCGAATTTCCTATTCAGGTGTGACATTATCAGGTTAAAAAAAATTGTAAATAAGATGACAAAGACTAATGCTATACAATTTATCCTAGCTGATAAGACAGTTAAAACATTTTTGCCCATGGCACAGGATAAATACAACAGATCAACAATGATCTTTACTGAATAGAAACAGGACGTGAAAGTTTTTGCTTTGTGGGAGCTTTCTTTACTTTTTAGCACGCAGACATAGGGAATAAAATAATGCGAGGAAAGAACGAATACAAGTCTTTTACTTTTCATTGAGTGTAGCACTCACTACGAGGAAAGAACAGATCTCTGATAATACAGATCCAAGAATTGATAGGATAATCTGGTATTCAATGCTCTGCCCAAAGGTATATGCACCTGTTTCTTGAGCATTGTAAAATATATTGAGCATGAGATTTTTTCTTTTGTGACAATGAAATCCAAAATTTTTGCACACCATACGCTTTCCACCTTATTCTTCTTTCTACAATCGCCCAACTTCTATTCAGTGATCAACTTCACAAACTGTCTTTTTTTCGGAATACCGAACGGCTGTTTCATAAGTTTCATCGTACTTTCTTTCATTATTTTGAGAGCGACAGAATTTTCCAATGAACTGCATCGTATATGCAACCCATGTAAGTGGGCATTCTGTGATCCACACAGTTTCGCTACAAGACCACTTTTCTGAACACAGCATTGACATTTATCAATCACAGAAAGAACAGACAAGACTACGTCAAAGAGGTGAATGTGATCATAGGCATAGGCAGGATTTTCTCTGAGGGGGAGAGGGGCGTTTCAAAATTTAATATTTCCTTGGGGGGGGGGGAGAGGTTACGTTTTTTACTGCAAAATAACACTATTATATTGGCTCATAGGGGTGGTTAGACCTTCCCTTTTGCGTTAACTCACGAAGGTGAAAAATTAGGATTGGAAGATTGTGCAATCTTGGGAAAGTGTCACTTTAAAAACTTCACAGAACTGGCTGCAATGTAGGACCAGAAGTTTAAAATAACTATGTTAATATTCAAGTTCGATGTTCACAAAGAACGTGAAAGATGTGTAATGAATACTAAAATTTCTATGTTTTTGGAATACATCAGCAGTGTAATAAACTCGATTTATAGACTGTGAGGTTATTGAGGAAATGATATGCATAGATAATAATGAGAGATTGTAGTTGAAAAAATAAAGAAATGGTGAAATTCTTTACATTTACTCATACAATATTGTTTGTCGAGACCGATACAAAGAATGTGTTTGATTGTGATCAATGATAGTTGAGGGGAGAGAGTTTCTCCATTCGACTATAGGTGTGAGGAAAAACAAACTATATTTAAAACAGTCAGAAGATGCAGAAATAGGATTTAATTTTTGACCTATTTAACATGAATTATATATGCCAATGTAATTGTATAACTTCTGCACTGTATCTGGGGATAAGGTTCCAGTCTGACATATTTACCAATTCTTCTAAATTTCTTTTATCTAGAAATTTTTCAATTTTTCTTATACGGCAACTACATCACTAGGTTATTGGCATTTAAATGTGTGATGTTTAAATGAAAATAAATAGGTGATTTGAATTTACTATTGGTTATTTATCCATGACTAAAATGAAGCTAATTTAAGTTGGCTTACCTTGCTAGAAATTAGTATGATCTGAATATTATTGGTTTTTCCATCTGCTGTGTGTGTACATTCTCTAAACAAATCTAAAATTTTACATAAATCGCCGCTAAATATGGCCAGACTTAAATGATAGGCTACTGTAAGAAGTTTGGCAAAGCTGAGCAAAAGAAATGTTGGAATGGTTGGAGGTTGAGTACAATGTGGTTCATGGACCTCAACAGCTTTTAGAATGCTTAATTTTGGGCTACTCACCTATACATCTGTAATATTAGATTGTGCATTTTTTTCACAATTTTCCAATGCAGGTATCTAGCTGCTCCTTGGAGAAAGTTTTATATCAATTCGAGAATTTTATTGACTTATATCAATATCATGTATCAATATTTTTCCCACTTTGTGTAATGTATAATTTATTTTAATTTCCTGTCACCAGCCTTTTAATTTATCACAGTCATATTTATTTGCCCCTTGTTGAAATATTGTATTACTGACTTTTTATGTGTTTTTTTATACCATTTTTTAAATTAATAAATTCATGTTTAAATAAATTTGTGGTTTCATTACATTGTTCAAATTTTGATACGTGAAGAAATATGAGAAAAACATAAACTTACCTCAATGTGATTAGAAGTCTTTCCTCTGCACTAACACATTATCTCATGTTGGTATTTTGTTTTGGCGAAATTATTGTTACCAGCTCATTATATGTCTCCTTGGACATTCTATAAAATGACATAAATTTTGCATCGTTTTCCTACAGCTCTCTCGCCGCCACAAACAGCCTGTTGTGAAGGTTTCTTTCAATGTAGGGATGAATCCAATGCTTTCTTTTTTTTTCTTTTTTTTTGCAGTTTTTTTGTGGAAATACAACATGACGATGGCCTCCTCGTCACTGGAACTTTCCATATTTTAACACCTATAATAAAAGTATATGAAAACAAAAAACAATACTGCAAGGCAGGGAACGGGTGGAAGAAGTAGCGGGGAAGTAGGAAGAGCACAGGTACGAAGGCGAAAAATAATCAAGTTCGCTGGCGCAAAAAATCGGGCCATTGGCAGATGCCAATCGTATGAATCGTATAATTACCCGTATCGTTGGAAATTTGCCACGATCTCTTGTGACTCGCCGCTTGACTCACTCGGCCAGTAATTGCTCCATGTGCGGAGGGCCTTAGTGTTCATTTATTACATAAATTTAATTTTATTCTGTAGTCTCAGTAGATTAAGAGAGAATGCACTCTTGCATTTTTCTAATTATCATGCAATATTTTTAAGCCATTCTTGTGTACATATATATATATATATATATCTTCCATGTTTCAATAAATCTCATATTTAACCTCAAGCAGTTCAGCTTTCAAGTACAATACATAGCTTGATAACCTGTTATCAGTGATACCTCTACACATATACTGTTTTGAATCACAAAATTTTACTATATTTAATGTAATTAATAATATAATTTATATAGTATAAAGTTTATTATTTGATTATAGAAGTTACTTTATCAAATTGTAAAGTTTAGACAATTTTGGACAGAAGGGTTGTGGACAGTACGGTAAAAACAACGGTATTTACAGTACTGTCCAAAACCTTGCCATATTTTCGTGTCCCCCAAGTTATGTATAAATTGAAAGAATATTTTCAAATTTTGTTATCTTAGAAATCATCTTGGCACAGATACAGCAGCTAAATTAGTTATGTGTTATCAAATGTTAAAAGACGCAGCTGCGCTTGATTATTAGTGTTCGATTATTACGTAAGTTCAATTTCATTCTGTAGTCATATCTATTGCTTTTTTCTAATTTTCATGTGACAAATTTCTATCCCATTCTTGTATCTTTCATTTTTCCATAAATCTAATATTTAACCTCAAGACAGTTCAGTTTTCAATAGTTTGATAACCTGATATCAGTCATATAACCCTTTGCACATACTGCTTTGAATTTCAAAATTTTATTATAGTTTATGTAATTTTAATAATATAATATAATTTATATAATATAAAGTTTGTTATTTGATTATAGAAGTTGACTCTTCATCAAATTGCAAAGTTTTTCACTTATAGTTATAAATAGGAGGTTTTGGACTGTACGGTAAAAACCACGGTAAATACCATGGTTTTTACCGTACTGTACAAAACCTTGCCAACTCTGTCTAGAATAAATTATGAAATGCATTTGATAAATATTAATGATTAATATTCCAAACACATTCTTGAATAGATATGAAATTCTCAAATATTATTTTGGAGATTATTCTCGTCAAGAAAAATATTCTACATTTTTTAAGCACTTCATGAAAATTGTTCAAAAGTTTCCAAAAAGCTTCATAACAAAAAGCAAATGTGACCTCCCACAATTACAGAGAATATTCTCGAACAAAAAGTTGTATTCTTTTTATGTTTTAGGCACCCAAATTGAATAATATTTCATAATGTAAATGAAAGTACTTTTTTAGAACAAACAGTCTAAATTATTCAATTTTAACATCCAGGAGAATATTCTCGCCTTGCATCTCTATGCATATTTATGAATAGCTTTTCTTGTTAGTGAAACTTTTCCCACTCAGTGGATTCGACAATAATATTTTGAATGTGTGTAATTGCATGAACTTCTTTTCATTGCATAATTTCATCTTACAATGCAAACACAAAAATATTTTCTCTACTATCAACTTATAAATATATATCAGTAAACTGAAAATATTTTTGTGTGCATTACAAGAAGAACTTATTTATAATTAATTTTTTTAACGCTATTACACAATCTAAATTTTATTGTGACATGCAATTGCAGAAAGCTGCATTAATAAAAAAGAACTTGATATATGTACATAGAAATGTGAGGCAAGGACATTTTTCCTGAATAATAGTAAACATTCGCATCATCTTACCTCATCTTCAGGGTAGCCTTGTGCCCCCTCAGATTCTGCGAAAGACACACTGTAAAGATAAAAAAATTCAGTTTCTGAACAAAAATTAATTAATATTATAAATTATTATATTAATCAATTATAAAATTTGGGATTAGTGTCGTGAAAACATAGTGCAATTGACGTTGTGTGGCATATAAAGGAAATATTTTAAGTTTAAAAAGTATAGAGTAAGCGAGGCTGAAAAACGTCGTAAAAACGGAAGGAGTCATATAAATGGGGTTCCAGTGTAAGTAAGTGATTTCAACAATTCTCAAGAAATTTTATTTCCCGTTCCCGAGGGCTTCAAAATGTCACAAATTTGGAAACCCTACTTATTGGTAGGAAGTTATTATATAAATCATGGCATATCACACTCTTGCTCTAGAATCAGCAGAATAATAGAGAATAGTGTGTGATGAGTTATCACAACTCATTGGAACTCCAGCTCCACTAGTCATGGTTTTCAGATATTTTTATCAGGGATAAAAATTTAAGTAAAAAATAATACTAATTACAAACCTGTTTTATCAGTGAATACACACTGTTCTACACAAGTTAAAATTCTTTTGGAATATTTTCTGGCTCATAATTGTAGGGTATCATCTTGCTAACTTGTTCTTTCAGAACATTCTTTCTCCTATAATTTTTACATTTACAATAGACTCATTAATCAAGGTCACCAGAATCCAGCTCACCTCTGATTACTAACCACTCAGATTATCTGAAAAGCAAAAAAAAATGCATAGGATGTTAGTTTTACTTGCGAGAAAGATCATATGGGGAAAAAATACTTATTTGTAATTTATCTAAGCTAGGATTTTTACAAATACAAGGCCACAACAGACAAAATACCCAACAAGGTGGTTGGGAAAAAGATGCCCATAATAAATATGGTTGTCATATATTTCTAAAATACAGCAACCCAATTAAAAAATGCAATAATAAAAACTAAAAACTATGTATACATGATAAAATATTATACAATGCCCTTAAAAATATTTATGGTTGTCTTATCTAAGTATGGATAGCTTCCTAGAGATTTACCCCAACATGTTTTTAGTATGGGTCATTCCCAAAAAAAAGTGTACAAACTGTTTCTCTCTCCAGACTTTTTTTTAGAGCACTCTGGTAGTGATTTTAATTTTTTTTCTAGTTCTTCATTTAATTCTCTCATGGGGTACTTCTTAATTTGTTTTAGATGGTGTCTGATTTTATTAAAAAATCATTGTTTGTAGCAAAACCTCAAAATTTTGGCTATCTCAGCTTCAAAAAAGTGTTAAACAAAGAGACTTGGCGCAAATCTCTCTGGAATTTTTTTCAAAAAACTTGGAATCACATTTTATATATGTGCCATAGATGAATAAAACTGACAATAAAATTTAGAAAAAAAAATTTTTTTCTTATGAAAAACGTTTTTTGTTCGTGTCCCAAAAATTTTCCCATTTTAAAATGTCCACTCTGTTACGGTCATTTGGGAAATATATTTTTTTCCAGATTGAATCTGATAACACTTTTGAGCTTATTGCAAAGTTTACTTTTAATGCTTAATCAACAATTTTGGATTTGACTTTTGCAAAACGACTTAATATTCACATTATGTCTTTAGTACCCGATTTTTCTCTGTTATATGTACACTGTGTTAAGGGGCCATTCAAGTATTACGTAAGCAGATTTTAAACCATTTTTGACCCCCTCCCCCCCCCCCTTGTCAGCAGCTTAAAATATTTCATATATTCAAAAAGGGTGGTTGATGACGTAAGCAACCTTCAACCCCCCCCCCTCTTGTCATAAAAAATCAACAAATCCGAAACCTCCACCCCCCCCCCCTCGATGCTGACGTAATACTTGAATGACCCCTAAGTCATCATCATAAATAATTTTGTTTTTTTTCCCATCTATATCAACAACAAGTTATAGGAGATGGAGATATGATTCAAAATATAAAAAAAGTTTTCATCAATCATTTAAATTAATAATGAAAAAATAATTTAAGCTAATTTGTCCACTTTTACGTCTTCCAAAAACTCAAGCAATGAAACAGAATTGAAACTATGATTTAAAGTAAATTTTTCTGAGTTAAAAGGTTTAAATTGAATTTCTAAGTTATCTATTCAATTTCACCTGGTTGCGTATAGGGCACAGTCGCCTCACGCAATCTTATCTTTTATCAAGAGAGAGTCAACCAGAGTGCTCACATTGTCAAAGTTCATTCGCCATAGCTCAGGCTTTTTTTAGTTCACACCATTGTCATCATTTTACGACCGGTTTTGGTCATAGTCATCTTTCACTTCTCTATATTTTAAATGACCATTGCGATGCATCTCACGTTTTTAAATTAATCAAAGCCATTGATTTATATGACAAATTATAGTTTTTACAATCGATGTCATTGCATGAAACGTAAATCATACTTTTACCTTTTAACATGACAAGAACAAGTTTTGTATTAATTTTATATGGACATTTGTTTTGGTGCAATTTGACCTAGATGGTCCTGGTGTCAAAAAAATCAATATCCAATCAAATCTATTCAATTTAAACCCTTTACTACATTCTCCATCATGTCATATTTTCATTAAATACAAAATTAAAGTAGTACAGATCATTAAAATCACTGCAAGGCACAGATCTAGGGAGATGTATCATAAAAGGGGCACTTTAGTATAATTAAAGGTTGTTATAAGACAATAGGCCTATATTCTGTATTTTATAGGACAGAACCATTATCTTCCTATATTGTTTTTGTTTCCAGCCTCTACTTACCCTCCCCCCCCCCCCATTCCACTCTGGATCACTAATGTGAGAGGCATAAATGTGATCATTTTTGTCGCATCACGGTCATTTTCTGCACACGAGGGCTAATTAGACCGGGACCTACAATTTATTGCCGATTCCGAACGGCAGGCTTGTTTTTCATACTCATCAAGAGGTTGGTGCGCTAACCCCTCGATGGGGGACTCCGTGCGGTAGCAATTTTTGCTGCGGTCAAGTCGCCGTTTTTTTGTTGTACCCCTGTGTCAGGAAAGTTTTCTGACAAGGACGAACTGGGTATCGAACTCGCGACACCTCTAAACATCCTTTGGTACTTTAGGCGAGCATCTTATCGACCGGGCTACCGCGCCCCGCATAAATGTGAGATTTATATATACCAACATCAAATTACTATTCAATTTCAGCAAAAAACTTGGAAATAAAAGAAAAACCATTATGATGATATAATATACAGCTGAGCAAGTCCAGTGTGTTGTCAGACCAGATTTTAATAATTTTATCTGACCAAATTTTAAACTACAACAGGGGGCATGTTTTTAAAGTTTGGTCATGGGGTGGACGTTTTTCAAAGGTTAGAGTTTCTGGGTCACCTATCACATTTTGTATTTAATTTTTGAGAAAATAAAAGTGTGTTTGCATGGCCTATTTAAAGAATATTTGAAACAACCTTCTCTCAGTTAAACATCTCTGTGCACTCTGTTGCGGGAAGTATTTTTGCAGTTCACTAGAGCAGAAAAATTTAAGAACACTTCAAACTAAGATGTTAAATTATTAATAACCAATCCATTGTCGGTCAGAAATAGAAAGTTTTGATTTTTAGTAGCTAAATATATGTAAAAAATTAACTTTTCCATGTGCTATTTCGAAAAAATCATGAAAAACCATAAAAAACAATTAAACTGCTGTTTTTAGCACATGTGAAAGAAATAAGCTGATTTCATTATTTTAAGAGATAAAAACAGCAGAAATAATAATTTTTTTAAAGCAATATTTGTTTTAGTAACAAAGTAGATAAAATCCATGACTTTCAGTCATAAAACCCAAAAAAAATGAAGTATTGCCACAAAATAGAAGTGAAAATTATTTGTGAAATATTAAATTTCAAGTCAATGACTATAATTTGAGATCAATTTCATTTTGAAAATTCAGCTTTTAATTTTTCATTTCAAAAATGTGGAATGTACACTCTTTTTTTGGGGAAAAAAATGACTCGTATATTTATTTTTATCTGTCTAATAGGCAGTTGTACAGCTGTAAAATTAATAGTCTAAAAGTGGAAAAGCATGGAAGCATCTTTAAATATGTGACGATAAATTACTCTATGAACATAATGATCAGAATTTTTGTGACTGATTTAAAGTAAATTTTCTTAGTTAAAAGGTTTTGAAGGTTTAAATTGAATTTAATTAAGTTTTTTATCTTTATTTTTAATTCAATTTAAACCCTTTACCACATCATGTTATTCTTTCCTTAAATACAAAGTAAAGTAGTACAGATCGTTAAAATCACTGCCATGCACAGATCAATGTTTCACTTCAAGGAGCTGCTCCACACCAAAAAATAAAATAACATAGCAAAACTAGAGAACTGTAGAAAGTTTCAATGAGGCTGATGAACATTAAATTTAGATTTTTCAGTTATAAAAAAAAGGTCCAATTATTATATAAAATTTAATCACCCTCCTATGAAATCAATTGTGTGTGTGTTTGTTTTGCTTTGAGGTAAGGTTATGTTTGTTTATGCTCATCAAAAGATTGTGTCAGATTGTTTGATATACAAAATTATTTTATTAAAAAATTATCTCATTTTATGATCTTAGGCTTAGAATCAATACGGAATGATAAACTAACAAAATAATGAGGATACTTTGTACTTTTTTGACTGGTCCATCCCGGTCGAAAGATTTTGTAAGTTTTTGAATGCTGTGCAAAGTAGCCCCCATTCAACTTCGCACAATTTTTTAAAAACTATGTTTTTAAATAATTGCCAAAGAGAAAGATGTTTCTCACAATATTAAGCAATGATTGGCATACTTAACATAAATAAAAGAATGATGCAAAGCTGATTTCATACTGAAAACTAAAAGAAAATAAAAATTGCGTGCTTAGTAGGCTAACCTCCAGTTTTCTGTATTCTAGGGGTCTCTAATGAATGGCATCCGGGCTGCTTCGCTGACTATTTTTAGGAAAAAGTAAAAAAAAACATCCAAAGGCTATTAAATAAAAAATGAGAATTTGTTGAAGCCTGCTTTCTATACTTAATTCTGTACATGTAATAAATTATCAGAGCTGTCTTAACTGTTTGGGAGAGAAACACATAACACTTTTGAGGACTTTAATTTCATTACCTCTGGAGGATACTGTCTTCATACATAATCACACAATTTACAGAAATGTTTGAAAACCCCTTGCTTAATTTTTTTTTCTTTCAAAATTACTAAAAAAACACTCAAAAACTGATGAAAATTTGTGATTAAACACAAAATTTCTAAGTTACTGACAATTTAAGAATCAATAAGAGAGAAAAACAATTACATAGTTGATGATAAAATTAATTTCAGAATAACCAGAAAAAGTAATTTCCAGAGAAAATAAATGATTTCACAATCAATGGGAGAAATAATTAAAAAATAATATCTATCAGAATTGATGAAAGAAATTATTTCAGAATTAAAAATTTTCAATTATTTGGGGCTCCTCGTTTTTACTCTGGGAGGTGCTATCCATTAATACAAATACAAACACCACAACAGGGAAATTGCTGAGAGAGATGCCCATAAAAAATGTATGGATGTAAATATATAACCGAAATACGACAATCTAATACAAAAACATGTATTGCAAAAGAAAAAATTAGTAATTAATACTATATTATACACTTCCCATAAAAAAAGATTATGGTTGTCTTATCTAAGTATGGATGCCATTGGACATTATATCAACTCCATATGAATTTCATCCATAGGTCTAAATGTGTAGGCCTATACGGCTCATGGGCTCGACCTTTTTCCCCTCCAATATTTGCCAACATTTCTATATCTACAGAAACATTGAGTTAGAAACCCTCCCCAATACTTTCAGTAACTTATCTATGATTCCATCTTACAATTCTAACTATCGTAGTATGGCTTGGTTGCCCCTCCCCAGCTTCATGCCAAGTTTAGATTTAGCCTTCAAAAGTAAAAGTCTAAAACGTTAAAGACATTGCTGTGTTCAAAAATGAATACTGAAGAATAACTTCCAGTGATTTAATATAATTTTGTTACGCAAAAATATCCAATTTTATATCAAATCAAATGCCAAAAATAATCACCTATGTTCCACTGGCTGCAGCTGAGGCCCATCAAGGAAAATAGAACAAAGAATTAGTCTAGCCTGGTGGTGATATGTCTATCTTAGATCTTCTTTGGTCAATGTCAGGTAATGAAGTAACCTATGCTGATCTTTATCGGCTCTTCAGAGAGCAGCTGGCGTCTTTATTGGATTATAAAACCCCCTGTGTGTGCTCATGAAGATGATATCATTGCTGCTTGTGAAAAAGAGATAATAAATTAAGACATGTAGATGTACAATGCATGAATGAACCTGATAAATAGAGCCAGGAAGTTTAGGGTCAGGTGGGGTAAAATGGTCATAAAAAGAGGTGTTTTCATCTTTGAAGAGGTATAACCATATGACTTTTTCAAAAATAGGATATATTTTGGCTGATATTTTACATTACATCCTTAGAGAGTATATTAGCACATTTTTCAAAAATATTTTTTGAGTGTAACAGTTTTTTTTCTGCAACTTTTTAGACTTCACTTTTATGACCACTTTACCCCATGGGGTGAGTAGTGCATGGGGTAAAATGGTCATACCAAATAATAATGAAATTTTAAGAAAATAATCAGTGGGCATTGAAATTTTATTTAACACATTTATCAAACAATCATTTTCTACTTTTAAATTTATAACTTTTAATGTACTCTATGGTTATAAATTTTGGCTTCATTAGGATCTTCAAATACAACTGATCTCTTATTTCATCTATGGCCTTATTTTCTGGAAAGGTATAAAAATTCATTATTTAGGCTCTTTCAAGATATTCAACAGATATCTAAAAAATAATAAAATAAATAAATAATAAATAAATAAATAAATATATAAAATCCTTATTAATCACTTGTCTGATAATTTGCATTATTGGTTTTTGTTCACTTCATAATAAACCAGCACCCCCCGCACACAGCCTTCTGACACCTTTCATAAAGTTTGAATAGTTATAGATTTGCCTCAGATCTTCAAGAAATTTTTTCTTTGGCTATGAGAGTTTAATGTAATTTTTGCATATTTATTTTGTGGCAGTCAAAGTTCAACTATTTCCTTAATTAAGGTTTCTCCTATTCTATCCTGAACATGTTTTCATTTTGCCCTTGAGTTCTGTATTGCCCTTTCGTTTGCAGCTGAGATTAACGAGGGCAAGGTAGTCAGTATATGACTCGTTTCAAGTCTCTCATCAGACACAACACTGATATTAGCTAATTTTGACACTTTCTAAGTTCAAGTCAGCCACTCATGAAGTTGATTCTGTATCTTTACTTCCCTTGGTTGTGAATTGTGAAAGTTCAACATCTACAAAAGGGGTGGGGGGTTGTTCACATTGAGCAAGAGATTTCAAGCCTTCAATACTAGTCTCCTTTGCATGGTAACCGTGATTTTCTTCTAGAATCCTTTTGTCTTGACTTGTTAATGATCCATCTTCCTTAAGTCGTGTGGAATCTTTAACTCATGTTCTTGCAGCTCACATGATACTCTAATGCTCTTTCCAACAGCTAACAATACTAATGGAAGAATGTCAGAGTACTGTTGTATATTCTTTTCACATATAGGTTCAAACACTTACTTTCCAAGTGCATGTTTGCTCTGGAAAATAAAAAAATTGAACTACATTAAGTAAAAAGTAAATTAAGTAAAAAAACTCTTACAAGTTCAATTATATGTTAGGCAAAATAGCTCCTAGCAACTAAGTGTTAGTTAAGCCTAATGCTATGACCACTTTACCCCACATTGTTTAAATTACTATAAAATATGAAATATAATGATTACAACTTACCAGTGCATGGAATAGTGTTCTTGAGATACTTCTGGAGTGCCCTGTACAGCCAATCTATATAAAGTTTTAGCAACTAAAATGGTAGAGAGAAGTTATTCAGGCACTCAAAAAATGGAATCCGAGCTTCAATAACAAAAAAAATGTTAATTTCCATTAAAATGTTGCTTGGCATTATATTATAGGTGAAAAACTTTGCTACTAGCAAGTGAAAGTTAAAACAGAAATTTGGTAGTAATATCAGTTGAAATTCTTAAGCTATGCCATTTTATGTTCAGTATGAACATTTTACCCCACCTGACCACTTTACCCCACTTGTACGCACTAAAAATGGTCGAAATAGGCAAGAAGGCACTAAAAAAAGGCATTTATAGTTTTTGAAGGAAGAAAAAATAACAAAAAACAAAGGTATTAGGGTCCAAAAAACTAGCTAAAAAATTGGCTGCACTTAATCCGTCCATTTTAATTATAGTTTATAATAACTGCATCAATACCCAAGTTAAATTGATTTCAAGCCCAAAATAAAATGTTAGATCTTCAGAAGAGCCGGTAGAGAAAATGATCTGTGGGGCTCCTTCAAATTCTCATTTATTTGCTGTATTATTTGGAATGATCATTATCATTTCTATAATTGAACCATGGTTATCTTGTTCTATTTTTGAGAAAAAAAAAGTAACTTTTTTAAAATATTACCACATATGAGGGACTCCTTCAAGTGCGGGTCCCTGTGTAGTCACATCTGGCAAATACCCCTGAGGGCCACTCTGGTCAGTTTAATCAAATAGTAAATATGTATGTTTAATAAATAGCCATGGTTGTTTGCAGTGGATTTATGGTAAGAAAAAAAACAATATATTGTCCCAGAGCCGTCTGCGTCTACTCCACCTTGTGTGAGCCATGACGTCAATTCATGACCTCTTGGAACAGTCATCAGTCAGTTATGCACATAGTGCAATGCCTGAGTGAGACATTATGTAACGCGTGTGGAGAGAAACAAAAATGTAGTTTTTCTCTGCTTTTCTAACACAGGCTGCATTCCCCAAAGCAGAATGTTTAGCACTGTTCTGTGACGAGCCCTCCTGACTGGAAATGTTCTGCGGTAAAAATTTCCATACATGTAATGGTGTTTTTTTGCACTTTCTCTTAAATTCTTCCAAATTGTTCTGCAGTAGCGCTAATTGTTCTGTGACGTACGTCGCAGATTTTGGCACATTCTGCTTTGGGGGCTGCATAATCTGAAACTAAATCATTCAAACCTAATGCCATTCAGTCAAAGCAAAGTTAATGCATGGCAACACCAATCTCTCAGATCACTTATTTGCATCTAAATGGGGCTGTAAAGGAGGAGGGCACATTCCGATGATAATTAATACTGAGAGTTTGAAAATTTTACAAAAAGACCATTTCTTTTGAAGTTTTGAATGATCAAAATATCCAAGTTTCACAGATTATGGCCTCTGAAATTCACTAATAGATATAAAACTATGTTAAAATAAGCATTTATAGCATGGAAATTTCAAAACAAGCTATTTTTACCAAAAAATTTTGAAAATAGGCAAAAAAAAGCATTTATGGCATTTTGCCTGAACTTCCTGGCTCTGCTGATAAAGATAGAGCAAGGATATTTAACATGTGGCCCTCTAAGCTTTTTTGCAATGACAGCTTTTATCCCCAGAGAAAAATACCATTTTCCTACAGAATCCATAGAAATGATGGTGAGGGGGATGAAGAAATACATTTTAGGACTAGTAAATTAAAAGAAGCAATTTCAAAATTGTTTTTGAAAAACATTTCAGAACCAATGAGAGATAATTTCAGAATTAATGAGGGAATGACCATAATTTTGCATGAAATATTTTTAGAATTCATGAAGTTGATATTGAATTAAAAATAATTTCAGAATTGATGGAAATTTTTTAATATTAAATGAGAAGAAAATTTTTCAGAATGAATGGAAATTCATATTCAAATGATAAAATTTTAGAAAAAAAATCAACATTGATATTTGATAAAAAATAATTTCAGAATTGATAGAAATTTATATTTAATGGGAAAAAATTTCTCATAAATTAGTAAAAATGCATTATTTGATAGAAAAATAATTTCTCAGAATTTATGGAAACAAATTCTCAGAAATTAAGGAAAATTCATATTTCTTGAAAAAATATCAGAATTTATGAAAATTCATGTTTAATGAAAGAACTATTTCAGAATTGATATTTTTTTCATAGAAAAATAATTTTAGAATTGTTGGAAATCCCATGTTAGATGAAAAACTTTCTCAGACATTAATGAAAATTCATATTTAATGGGCAAAAATAATAATCTGAATTGATGGGAAATTCATATTTACTGATATAATTTCAGAAAAAGTCAAAATTTATATTTGATAAGAAATAATTTTTTAATGGGGAAAAAATTTCTAGGATTTATGGAAATCCATATTTGCTGAAAATATAATTTTAGAATTGATGGAAAATTTTTTTCATATTTGATGAAACAATTCTAAAAAAAAGAAAATTATTATTATTGTAAACAAATACATACACATTACACAAATACTGACATACACAACATATAACCAATATACACTTTGTGGGCCCCCCCCCCCCCCCCAAGTCCTTTCAGGAAGCCAAAAAGAAATTGTATTACATTGTTTTGCCGCCATTGTGAGCCACCAAGTACGCTGTATAATTATAGAAAAAACATTAAAAAAATTTAAGACATGATGTATAACAGTTGAATGTAAAATGACAATCCATATTTAGTGAAATTTAAACAAGATGATGCGAGTATATTCTGGGTACAACACTAATACACATAAAGATATATCATTTTAAGCAGTGATATGTAAAAAAATATTGTTAATTTTATATTTATGTAGCTTTTTTATGAACAGTGTCAGAAAATGTCATAATTTTGAATGTTTTTTGCATAGGCTATATGTAAATTTCATATTTGTGGTCAGTATTATTAGCAGTTGGTTTTTTTTGACTGAAATGAATTCATAAAGTTAGAAGCAGTGGATGAGAAACACTTTTGAAAGAGATGTTTTCTGTTTTCGGCACTTCAAAATCACGTTTGAATCTCGCTGCTGTTCTATTTGTTTTTCTGTGAAGCCAATTTTTATTTTTCATCATGGTTTATCATTAGGTAAATATATAATTGTCTGATGTCTAGTGTGTCAGTTAATTTTTCTATCATTTTCAGTATAGGCTTGTGTTAGCATATTTCTTACCTTGTTATATGTGTTACTTAGTTACATGATATTACAATGGTATGCTCCAACCCCCCACACACATAAACCGTAAGTTACAACTGAAAAAACCCACGCGTAAAAAATCTTTCAAAAAATCCTCCCCTATCAAATACTTGAGCTTGTATAAAAGAGCTGTACAAATTGGCATTTTTTTGTTATTTTATTGCAATGAATATTCCATTTCAAGTCATCCAGTATTGTTACCCTAAGTATTCGTATTCATGCACTCTTTGGATTCTTTGGCAGGTGCAGTTTTGTTGTGTTTGAGGATGACAGATATGAATTTTAATGGAGATTTCTGTGTAGGAATTTAAGCTTCTCGTTTTACTAATCTGATATTTGGTCTTTTGCACGTTCAATTCAAGTTTGTTTGCAACCATCCACTGATTAATAAGTCACAGATCATCCTCTGTCTTTGTTAGTTATTAAAGTTATGTCGTCATCCTCTATGTACAGAGCTGTGTCATCAGCAAATGAAATTGACTGTTTAGTTTCAGTTTACAGTAGTAGTTTATGTAAATGAGAAATGATGTGGGACCCAAAACAGATCTCTGGGGGACCCCCTTTTGAACCTGGAGATAACTACTCATTTTCTGATTTATAACTACTGCTTGTTGTCTGTCAAAGTAGTTTTGAATCATTCAAATATTAGTATTAACTCGTATAAAATTATGTCACAATCGATGGAAATTCATAGTTAATGAAAACCCTCAAAGATGTAATAAAAAATTCAGAAATGATAAAAATTCACATTTAATGGGAAAAATATTTTCAAAATTAAGATTCCCATATCAAAAATAATTTATATTGAGGAAAAAATAAACTTTGGAAACAAATAAAATATTTATTTAAAAAAAAAACAAAAAAAAAACTGCTCAAAATTAATGAAAATTATTAATTTAATGAAAAATTAAAATTGATACTTGATAAAATAATTCCAGAGTTTATGAAACAATCAAATTGATAAATATAATTCTAGTTCAAGTTCTCCAATATTGTCCCCGTTTGATTCGAAGCCCATGGGAGCACCGTTCCACCCACCCTTAAGACCATGGTTCTCACATCCTGCAGCAGGGCCCCAGTTTAGATTTTTCAGGGCCCTTGTATATTGTTTATGGTGCGAAAATAAAACAAAAAAAATTGAATTGTCTCGGATCCCAGCCCCGATGCCCTGTCACCTTAGCAATAGTCAGGGCCGTCTTAACAGCATCATGGCCCCCGGGCCAATAGGTTATTCTGAGGCCCTACCTGGAAAATTCTCGAAAATTTCAATTAGTTCTCATTTTTGTGAGGCCCCCGGGCGGGCCCATGCGTTAAGACGGCACTGGCAATAGTTAAGACGCCACTATCATGGCCCCCACACGGGTGGGGCTGACAGGGCTCTAGCCCTGGGGCCCGGGACGATTCTCACAATTTTTTGTTTAATCACGCTATAAATTCACTATAGAGGGGCATATATCTTGTGGCCTGCTCCAAGATGTGGGGGCCATGGCCACTACTTCGATAGAGATCATGCAGTATGACTAAAACAAAGAGTAGTACTAGGAATGAGGAAGATATCAATAATATAATTACCTTGAGGCAGCACCATCGATGAAAAATGGATTGATCCGTTATTAACACGTATTTGAGGATCTAAATAAAAACCCATTGGTCTCACTGAATTCTAAAAATTCGCGAAATGAGCTGACACCGAGAAGTTGCTTGCCACCTTCGGCCATCTTGGAAACAATGGCTGTCTTGTGACTTCAAAGACCCGCCAAAAAAAATCATTGAATTTATATTTTGAGGTTCATAGATAGCGCTGTTAACATATATACAATGATTTACTGGCTTTAGAAATTTAGATGGCGCTAAAACATTTTAATTCATTTTGAATTTATTATAAACATTAGATGGCGCTCAAATTTTAGATATAATATGATTTCTCCCCTTCATGGTAGAAATAAATAGATGGCGCTAAGAAAGATTGTTTTTTATTCAATGTAGATTAACGTATTTGGAACATCAGATGGCGCGCCTACATTTGATAGAAGTAATTTCACATTTCTCCAAAAAGGAACAAATGACGCCATTCATTCCCTATTTAACTACAGCCGCGAGATGGCGCGCATGTTTGGTTTGTCATCAAATCGAGTTCAGCTGGTAGCCTCCCTTGTAATTTTTTTTGCGATGTTGCCCGAACTTTGTGCCGTGGTGCCTTGGGTACAGGGCGTTATAATGCGTGTATTTGATACAGTAGCGAATTGCCGTTGTAACGGCTTCTTCTACGTTACAGCATTATTATTTGAGCTCTGACTGTTTCGGCCAATATCAGGCCTCATCAGTCACACTAGGCCTTCCAGCCAGTGTGAGACAGTCATAAATTAACCCCTTCCCCACCAGTCCCGCTTGAGAGCCGAGGTGGACAACTGGTGTGGCTGAGATGTTTAGCAGGTGCTCCTGGTCTGAGTTTTCCAGAGCCAAATAAAAAATGGTCAAAATAATCCGACACCCCACCCCTCGGGCTCGAGCCCTGTCAGCCCTACACCCATGATCATTTTAGAGCATCATGGGGTCCCTACCAATTTGTGTATCGGAAGTTTTGATCAGATCTCATTTTTATGAGGCCCTGGCTAGGCCCATTCGTTAAAAAACAGCAATTTCAATTTATTTCCGTACATGAATATTACAGTGCATTATAAAGCACCTACACTCGCTGTAAAAATAATAATTGCATGAAAAATGTTTATGAAACAATCTACATGCGGAATATCAGATTAAATTATTCGTCCCTCGAGGGCCCTTCACCATGGGCGGCGATACGCCTCCCCCCCCTCCCCAGTGTCGAAGGTGGAGTCGACTGATCTAATGTAGTATATATGAACTGACATCATCATCGTGCTCCCCAGACTTCCAAGTCTATCTCCGCCTATGCCCTTCACTATTGTTTTTAGATCAGGCCCTGCCTGTAAAAATGGGGCTCTGGGTGGACTTGATTGTGCCAGTGAAGCTTGTGACAAGCGAACATTAAAATCCCTGCCTGGGTAGCAACGTATAAAGGAAAGTGGGCAGATTTATGGTTTTGGCGTCGTAACACTTGGCCCTACCTGAGCACTGCTCTAAGTTACAGCCTGCTTCGTAGGGTGGATCGAAAAATCGAAATGTGGATAAAAGAATCGGTTTCGGGTGCAAAAGTTGTCTTTTAAGCATACTAGCATATAAATGCAATTTTTTTTTTCTACTTCAATTAATTTCTTCCGGTACCCTAAGACATATTTGCCAAAAATCGATTTTTATGCAGATTTTGAATTCAAAAAAATGAGTTAAATAATCGATTTCAACGGGAAAATAGTATACGCAGAGAAGGAAAAATCATATTGTTTATTATTAAATGTACACTGAAGAGCCAAAAAAACTTGTCACCTGCCTAATATCGTGTAGGGCCCCCGCGAGAACGCAGAAGTGCCACAACACGACGTGGAATGGACTCGACTAATGTCTGAAGTAGTGCTGGAGGTAACTGACACCATGAATCCTGCAGGGCTGTCCATAAATCCGTAGGAGTAAGAGGGGGTGGAGATCTCTTCTGAACAACACGTTGTTCAACACGCAAGGCATGCCAGATATGTTCAATAATGTTCATGTCTGGGGATTTTGGTGGCCAGCGGAAGTGTCTCAAGTCAAAAGAGTGTTCCTGGAGCCAGTTTGTAGCAATTCTGGACGTGTGGGGTGTCCGTGTTAGGGTCCATGTCGCATTTTCCTGCTGAAATTTTCCAAGTCCGTCGGAATGCACAATGGACATGAATGGGTGCAGGTGATCAGACAGTATGCTTACGTACCTGTCAGAGTCGTATCTAGACGTATCAGGGGTCCCATATCACGCCAACTGCACACGCCCCATACCATCACAGAGTCTCCACCAGCTTGAACAGTCCCCTGTTGACATGTAGGGTCCATGGATTCATGAGGTTGTCTCCATACCCGTACACGTCCATCAGCTCGAAGCAATTGGAACCGAGACTCGTCAGACCAGGCAACGTGTTTCCAATCCTCAACAGTCCAATGTCGGTGTTGTCGGGCCCAGGCGAGGCGTAAAGCTTTGTGTCGTGCAGTCATCAAAGGTACACGAGTGGGCCTTCGGTTCCGAAAGCCCAGATCGATGATGTTTCGTTGAATGGTTCGCACGCTGACACTTGTTGATGGCCCAGCATTGAAATCTGCAGCAATTTGCGGAAGGGAAGTCTGTCACGTTTAATGATTCTCGTCAGTCGTCGTTGGTCCAGTTCTTGCATGATCTTTTTCCGGCCGCAGCGATGTCGTAGATTTAATTTTTTACCGGATTCCCGATATTCACGGTACACTCGTGAAATGGTCGTACGTGAAAATCCAAATTTCATCGCTACCTCGGAGATGTTATGTCCCATCTCTCGTGCGCCGACTATAACACCACGTTCAAACTCACTAAAATCTCGATAACCTGCCATTGTAGCAGCAGTAACCGATCTAACAACTATGCCAGACACTTGTTGTGTTATATAGGCGTTGCGGACCGCAGCGCCGTACTCTGATTGGTTCCATATCTCTTTATTTGCATACGCATGCCTGTACCAGTTTTTTTGGCTCTTCAGTTTATAAAACTATTTAGTATAGTAAAAGTTGGAATGAATGGTGAAAATATTCATGCCATACCCAAGCAGTTGAAAGATGCATTCGCCTAGTGTCTGAGGCGTCGGAAAGTGTGTGAAGAAGAGACACGACTTCTCTCATATTGAATAGGATAAGATCAAGAAGCCATATCACAAGCATTTTAATATAATATGTAAATCTTCAAATTAATACAATTAAAAAAACCATTATATAAGTTCAATTTTTACGGTCGCTCACTGACATCGTCCCTCTCTCTCTTAGTCACACCTTCGGTCGCTCGATGCCGTGAGTTTTTGGGACGCTCTTAAGTTTTGCTCTGCCTAAGGTCACTCACGTGTGCTAGCACACTCTAGGTCACTATTTCTGTCGCTCACTGACTTGTCCCCCCCGCTCTGTCGGTTACTCTCTTGGTAGCTCACTCTGACATTGTCCCCTCACTCTCTAGGTCAATCCTTCGATCATTCAGTGACCTGTTCCCTAACGCTCTAGAATATTCTTTTGGTCACTCACATGCCTGCACACTCTCTAGGTTGCTCTTTCGGTCACTCACTGACCCAAACCCACTCTTATGATTGCTAATTGACCTGGTCCCTCGTTCTCTAGGTCACTCTTTCGGTAGTCCACATACCTGCGCAATCCCTTGGTTGCTCTTTCGGCCGCTCACGGACATTATCCCTCATTTTCTAGGTCACTCTTTTGACCACTCATTAACCTAATCCCTCCCGCTATATCTCTTTTTGATCCCTCCTACTGCCTACACACTCCCTACTTTAGGTTACTCTTTCGGTCTATCCCTCAGTGTCTAGTCTTAAGGTCACTATTTCGGTTGCTTGCTGACATGATCCTTAACTCTCTTGGCCATTCTTTTTATAGCTCACAGACTTGGCCCCTCGCTAGGTCACTCTTTTGGTAGCTCACTGACCTAATTCCTCATTCTCTGAAACATTCTTTTCGTCGCTCACTGACCTGGTCCCTCACTCTAACCTAGAGAGCGAGAGATCAGGTTCAGTGAGCTACGAAAAGAGTGACTCACTCTTTCGGTAGCTCAATGATCTGATCCCATCATTCTATTTTCGTCGCTCACTGACCTGTTCTCCCACTGTCTAGGTCACTCTTTCGGTAGCTTACTAATCCGATCCCTTAAGTCACTCTTCTAGTTACTCACTGACCTGGTCCCTCTTTCTGTAAGCCACTCTTACGGTAGCTCACATGCCCGCACAATCTCTTGGTTACCTCTCGGCCGCTCACTGACATTATCCCTTACTCTCTTGGTTAATCTTCCGACGCTCACTGTCTTTAGCCCGCCTAATGGCTCCAATGTGGTGAGATTCATTAGTTAAGTAACGAAAATAATAATGATAAGTTTTCATTCACAAATAGTTTATCAAAAGGGGGTCATTAACGTATTACGTCAGCATCGATGGGGGGGGGGGAGGGGAAAGGGGTTTCCGATTAGGTGACTTCTGATGACAAGGGGGGGGGGGTTTGGATGATGCTTACGTCATCAACCACCCTTTATGGAGATATGAAATATTCTTAATGGCATCTTATTCGGTGCACCAAAAACGGAAAAAAAACTTTTGATAGTTATTGGACACCTGAACTAACATTCTCCCTATTGATAAGCGTCCTTTACAGAGCCACTTTAGTGATCTCTAAATGTTTCACGGATCCTTCAAGTGCTCCGGAAATGTGTCCGGGCCACTTAAGTGCTCTGGAACTGTGCCACGTATCACTCAAATGATCCGTAATTATACCACGGATTACTTAAGTAATCTGGGAATGTTCTGCGGGTAACTTGAGTGATGTAAAACCGCACTGGGGACCGCTTACGTGCTCTAAAACTGCGCCACTTGTCATTCAAGGGATCTCTAAATGTGCCACGGATCGTTTAAGTGTTCTGGAACTGTGTCGCGGGTTACTTAAGTGATCTTTGAATGTGAAAGTGATCTTTGAGGCCTACTTCAGTGATCTGAAATTATGCCACGGGTAATTTAAGCGATTTGTAAAGATGCCGCTTCGTTAATTTTTACAAAATTAGGTTTGGGGGGGGGGGGGCAGGCCACATCAGATAATCTTCAGGGCCACATTTTGTCCGCGGGTCAAGGGTTTACCATATATGGCTTAAAGGGTGGGTCGCAATGAATTTCTTAAAGAGAAATTTTGAGTTCTTACCCTTCAAATAGTATTGAAATTAACAGAAATTGATTCACATAACATATAACGCCATATAACGGTATTTTTAATTTTTGCATTAAATTTTTTTTTCGTTTGGGGAGGGGGCGCACGAGCCCCCTATGCCCTCCTCCCGGAGGTAGGGGGCAGTGATGCGAAATTTTGCTGACAATGGGGGGGGGGGATCAAAAATGGCTAAAGATTTGCAGACGTAATACTTGAACGGCCCCAAACGAAGAAACTAGATGCACGTTTTACAGTAGTCGTGGCACCCTCAGCAGCGGGTCGCAGTGTCAAGGGTGCCGTAGAAAATAGTTTGGGAACTGCGAAGAGAACATTTTTCTTTTGTTTATAATAGAGTGAATTACATATATTCCATTGTGTACCAGGGACCTCGTGTTTTTTAAAGAATGTGATAATTAGGGACTCGGTTTTTATGACATAAAGATGAAACGTCGTTGCTTATAGATTAAAAAAACCTGAATTTCATTTCAAGTTTTTTTACCGAAATTGGCTGGGGCACCAGGTGCCAAACCACGTGTGGGAGAAGAGTGACGTCCAGTGTCTAATTCACTCTTTAACCCACGGGTCTTTAACGCATGGTCCGCGGATCACAATTCGCCCATTTTGTCGTGGCCCACCGCCCATTTTCAGAATACAATTGAAAACATTCGTTGAAACAAACGTTCAATTCTATAATTAATTAAATAAAAAAAACATATAAATGAAGGAAATAATTTTTTTCGGAATTTATAAAAGAAATAATTTCGAAATTAATGAAGAAAATAATTCTAGAGTAAATGAAGGAAATAATTTGGAATTGATGAAAGAAATAATTCTAGAATAAATGAAAGAAATAATTCTAGAATAAATGAAAGAAATAATTCTAGAATAAATGAAAGAAATAATTCTAGAATAAACAAAAGAAATAATCTACCAGGACAAATTGGTGAAAACTCAATTAATGACAGAAATAATTCCAGAATTGATGAAAATTCATAATTACCGAAAGAAATAGTTTGTGAAATTTTGAATCAAATCATTCCAGAATTGATGAAAATTCATAATTACCGAAAGAAATAGTTTGTGAAATTTTGAATCAAATCATTTCAGAATTAGTGAAAAAAATAGCTTATAAATCAATAAGAGAAATAGTTTCGTAATTTCTGTGTGATATAAATTATTTCACAATCCATAAAAGAGTAACTGCAAAATTATTGCAAAAAATTATTTCAAGATACGCTGAGAAGGAAAATAATTTTAGAATTAATAATTAATAAAAGAAATCATTTCAGAATTATAACTCGGGGCCCAGTTAACCCCGTCTGTTATGATGTCACTAAATTGCATGGGTTAGTGGCCCGCGGGTTTCGTGAGAAGTTTTAATTTAACCGAAAAGTTGGAAAGTCTGTAAGGTTGAAGACCCCACCTTTAACCTCTCCTTGAATATTACATGGGAGTGCTTCCTCCGGTCATGGTTCCCCACAACGGTGAAGCTGGCACGGTGCTCTAGTCCAGGGGCCCGGGACGATTTTTGCCTTTTTTTTTCTGCACTATAAATTCACAACAGTGAGGCCCGTGAAAACCTGGAGGCCCACCAAAGATCGCTGCTGAAGGGGATCCGCTGCCATAGAGGGGATTGATCGCTCTCCGCCCCCCCCCCCCCCAAAAAGTTTGTTGATGCTGAATGTGCGGGGGGTCATGGATCCACTTAGCTAAGTATCTGGTACCTACATAACTAGAGCTTACAGAAGCGGAGTAAATTCAATTTTTTTTCTCGTTATTTTGCGTTTATGCACTGTCTATTTTAGCCAATATCAGGCATAATCAGCCAAAACACAAGGCTTCCATCGAGTGTGAGACAGTCATGGAAAAATGGAAATTCATTCCAGTCTCGCCCTAAAGCCTATGATAAATTACAGATTGTGTGCAGAGCCTTCCTAAGGGGTGTGCGACAGGTGCGGCAGCACCAAACTTCCTGGTTGAATTGGTAGAGCAGGTTGAAAAAAACCTGCTCTCTCGATATTAAAATTGAAAAAATATAATACTGTATGTCCATTCCATATTGATTATAATAACAAAACAAGATATGGCTCTGCTTCAACAATGAAAATATTTACGTAGAAATGTGAGGAGAATATTCTCCTGGATGTAAAAATTGGAGAATAATCGAGAATATTCATTTTTCATTTAAATAATTTAAATTTTTTTTACAAATTTTGTTTATATTGTGAAATATAAATCAGTTTTCATTGCCTGAAACATTTACAACAAAACAATTTTTGGTGTAATCACCCCCCAATGACAATTTTAGTTCGAGAATATTCCCAGGTCATGATGAGAGGTTTTGAAAGTTTGGTTATAAAGATTTTAGAAACCTTTAGATTAAAACCTTAAAAAATTATTTTAAAATTAGATAAATTTTCAGAAATAAGTTCACAACAAAAGAAATTAAACCAAAGTGGATTGCTAAAGGAAGCTATTCTTATACAATCACCTTCATTCTAAGAATATACAGAACTGTTGTTTTCTTCAATGCACATACACTTAAATTCTGTATCACTCACATTTCTTTAAAAGTTGTGCAATTCAGCCCCATGTTGGTTTAATTTTCTTGCTTTCAAACTTTAATATTGTGGTCTACAAACGTCAATATACCATAGGCGGAGATAGACTTGGAAGTCTGAGGGGGCAGGATGATGATGACATCAATTTATATATACATGGTGATTATAAAAAAAACTATCCCGACATATGGGCCCCTAACTATCATACCATTCACAGAAACTGAATGAAATTTTGGCATAAGGTATTTTGATGTATGCTCTCAAGAATGATATGGAAAACAACAGTGTCACTCTAACAGTTACGGTTACAGTGAGAAAATTTCGAAAATATCAAATGGCAACACCAAGTTTTTTGTATTGGAATGTGATCTCCATTGTGAAAAACCCTAAATAGCGTTCGAACGGCAACTGTAGCATGAAAATCACCGGCGGTAGATAGGCTAAAAGTGAGGACAACCAATAAGGACAGAGAAGCAGCATAAAATAAAGCATTTCATTGTGTTTCACAAATTTTCCACATGACCTTGTGAAGGACTAATCAGGCTGGCATCTCAGCCGAAGAAACGGTGTGACGAATGAAACGAACATTAATGCTCTGGTGCACTGCAAAGTCCTTTTTACTTTTCCTTGCCTAGCTCCGGGGATTTTCGTGCTACAGGTGCCATTCCAACGCTATTTAGTGTTTTTCAGTATGGAGATCGCATTCCAATACAAAAAACTTGGTGTTGCCATTTGATATTTTCGAAATTTTCTCACTGTAACCGTAACTGTTAGAGTGACACTGTTGTTTTCCATATCATTCTTGAGCGCATACCTCAAAATACCTTAAGCCAAAATTTCATTCAGTTTCTGTGAATGGTATGATAGTTAGGGGTCCATATGTCGGGATAGTTTTTTTATAATCACCCCGTACATATATACATTAGGTCAGTCGACTCCACCTTTGACGCTGGGGAGGGGCAATGCCCCCCACCGTATCTGCGCCCATGCAATATACCCAACCCATCTTCTTGACGGGAAGAGAGACGGGGACAAGAATATTCTTGAGAATATTCTCTCAAAGGACTAGTATTATAAATTACTAGAGAATATTCTTATCAAAAATTTATCGATTTTTGTCGATAACTTTAAAAATTATCAAAAAAATTTTTATTCTCAAGTTATTTATCGAGATTATTTATTATAATACATGTTATTACATATATTCTTGATAATACTCTCTGGAAAGATTTCGCAGCAACTGAAAAATATTCTCATCGAGGAGGATATTCTCTGGAAGGACTATTATTAATAACTTCAGAATAATTGTTATTATTTTCTATAAGAATATTCCCCAGTAATTTATGAAAGTAGTCCTTCCACAGAGAATAATCTCAAAGATATTATATTACTGCCGCTGGAGTGCATTGCACACCAACACCCCCCTCCTCTAAAGCTTTCCCTGAGTTCAGCAACCATCAAATATATGAGCTCATCCTCTTCTGTCACTGGTGTCCTCTTTCTGAAACACAGATGCATCCACTCCCCACAACAGATATGTTCGTAGCCATGTTTGTAACAATAAAAAATTCCCCTTGGAGGGCAAATAACACCCTTTCGGGGGTTGCCATGTTCGGCTGGCAATCGCCCTTCAACACTCTGCACTCAGATACACACACACTCAGCAGAGGCCCCATATCGCATCACATAGCAGAGACTCCAGGCGAAATTTTCATGGGACCTTTTTTAGAAAATTTATTAAATAAATAAATAAATGGGGGGAAAAAAAAAAAATAAAATAAATAAAAATATGTATATATATATATATATACACCGCCGAATCCTGCTATAACGAAAAAGCCATTATTTTTATATTTTTCATACATTGAAATAAAAAGCTAGATTTATTTGCAAGAGACCGGAGAAATCATCTCGTTACAACGAAATTTCGTTATAAAGGAATTTCAGGTTTTTGATTGGTTCTATATAAACTTATCTGGGAGATTAACACGTTCACTGCGGGGCCGAAATTGCTTGTCGAGTCCGCGGGGCGCATTTGATTTTAAAGCGTAAACTGGTTTTGTACATGACATGGCGTCATTAGCAGTGATATAAAAATGTTCATTAAAACGAGATTTTCGCTATAACGGTATTCGACTGTAACAGGGGTAGAGTTGTCAACTTAAATTACGTGGAGCCCAACGACACAAATATTTTTTTCAACATTGCATGGAAAGATAGATGGCTTTTTCTCAGCCCTAGATCAAGGAAACCTTTTATTTTCTGGATATTATGCTGAGGGAACTCGGAAAGAAAAGTCATCTTGTATCCGCCGGGACTCGAACCCAAACCCTCTTGCATACCGGGCAAGCATGCTACCATCTACAAGAGGGCTTGGGTTCGAGTCCCGGCGGAGACAAGATGACTTTTCTTTCCAAGTTCACCTTTGCATAATATCCAGAAAATAAAATGTTTCCTTGATTGCATGAAAAATCGAAATAGGGGATCCGCTCAGGGTCCTAAAATAATTTAATCAACATACGTTTGATGAAAAGCCTTCAATATTCATCATAGGGTGCGAACATAGTGCACGCTGGTTTCCGCACCGTTACGGATTGGCGCGGGCTTGCTGAATCGGAAACCAGCGTACACTATGTTCGCACCCATACGATGCTCTCCTCCTCAAATTTAGCTGTCGTGTACTGAGGGCTAGCTCTCAGTTTGGTTGAGATTAATGCTGGGAACTGCACACATTCGCCACACTGGAATGTCCCGGCAGCGTGGATGCACGTGGCGGTCACCGAGTAGCATTATCGAAGCCGGAGAGCCACAGAAAACCCACTTCAGCTGACCACCATTGTACCGCCAACGGGGTTCGAAACTGGATCCTCACGATGCGAGTACAGTGCGATGCTCACGCGACCTCATAGTGGCAGCCGGTGTCGCATGTGGGTATGGAACTGGAGACCTCACGATGGTCATTCATTAGGCATCGCTGCGACTAAAAAGACAAATACAAAATTAGAAACCACAACAGGGGCAAATTACCCGAGGGGCCTGGAAAAAGGAGAAAATAAAAATAAATACTATTAGGAAAACGCCTATAAAAATTATAGTTGTTATAGGCCTAAATACAGCAGCTACCTAAAAATAATAAGCCAGAAAAAAGTAACTAAACAACCTGCCCATAGAAATATGGTGGTCATTCTTTATATATGCTTAGCTTCTTGATTACTCCCACTCATTTTAATTTTTCCTCTTGAAGGAGTCTATCGTGGGGGAAATTCACGACATCAGAAGATAAGCTATTCCATGCTTTTACTGTTGGAAGGGGAAAAACTCGGAAAAAACTCTCCAAACCACTTGGTATTATCCCTAACTAATTGAAACGAGACATTTGAAAGATGGTATGACAATATTTCATGGCCCATCATATCGATCCCCTTGAAAGTATAAAATACTTCAATCGTATCTCCAAGACGCCTACGTTGATCCAAACAAAACATATTGACAAATCAAGTCTTTCTTTATACATTTCTCACAAGCATGCGTTTTGGTAAACCTCTATTCCGTAATGTTAAACAAGCAGTCAAAGGATAATTTCAATAATATGCAAAATTTTTATTACAGTTGTTCTCAAAGCAGGGTCGTAACTAGTGGGGGCAACTGCCCCGGGAGGTAATTTTAAGTGGGAACAAAGAACACCGTTATAAAATTACCGAATGCTGAAGTTGCTTTCCAACTTCAAGGGGCGAATGCGAGCCGATCTCCCCTTTAAAAAGTCTCACCACAGAAAGCAACAGTCCTACAGACTGTACAAATGTAATTCAATCATACCGCATCACTCTCTTCACTTCTGAAATATAGATGGCAGCACTGAAAAAAAACAAACACAACACTACAAACGCACTCAGACTGTTAGGTGCACACAGTTACACTTCCGGCACAACTCGCTAGGTAGTAAATCGCCCATAGATGGTGATAGACCTGAGTTGTGCTCGGTTTGAAAGAAAGAAAGAAAGTTACGGCCATGGCGAAAATACGATGGTATCTTTGTATCTCCCCGTATCTTTTGATGCTGGGCATTGGATGCCCCCCCCCCCAACATCAAAGGTTGAGTCGACTGATCTAGTGTATATATATATAATTGACATCATCATCATCGTATTCCCCCAGACTTCCAAGTCTATCTCAGCCTGTAGCGAGGGGGAACTTGGTGGTCTTGTTCCCCCCCCCCCCGAAATGTGAGAAAATGACAGGAAAAAAGGTAAAAGATGGCCAAATCTATTGTTCTATCACTTTGGTCCTCCCGAAATGAAAGTGGTCCCCCGAACGAAATTTTTGACTACGCCCCTGCCGCCTATGGTTACGGCCTTGCTCAAAGTATTCGTCACAGCTCCCATGGTAAATACTTTCTGTGGGCAAAGAAGTCACAGGTAAATGATTTCTGACGCGAAGGAATCACGGGTAAATGATCTTAATCATCATTTGATCATTTTTGTCGCATCACGGTCATTTTCTGCACACGAGGGCTAATTAGACCGGGATCTACAAGTTGTTGCCGATTCCGAACGGCAGGCTTGTTTTTTATACTCATCGCTAGGTTGGTGCGCTAACCCCTCGATGGGGGACTCCCTGCGGTAGCAATTTTTTGTTGCGGTCAAGTCACCGTTTTTGTTGTACCCCTGTGTCAGGAAAATTTTCGGACAAGGACGAACCGGGTATCAAACTCGCGACACCTCTAAACATCCTTTGGTACTTTAAGTGAGTCTCTTGTCGACTGGGCCAGCACCTCCTAGAGATAGAAGGACTTTGCGCTGTTTGCCATAAACGTCATTCAGACTACATAGCAAGTTTGCCACATTTTGAAACACAACATCCTACTTCGTTTCTTCTTATTTTGGCGTCCCTAATTGGCTCACGAATACCGCAAAGTGATTGGATGTGGGGCATAGAAATCGCCAATTCTGAGCCCGATCATTTCTTTTCCTCACAACGATGATACTGGCGCGAGCAGGGAATTTTTCCCCCTGAATATTCTCAGGGAAAATGGACTACTAACTGATGTCACAAGCGGAGTGCGGAGGCCTTCTATCTCTAGAAGGTGCTGGGCCAGCTCACAAGCGGAGTGCGGAGGCCTTCTATCTCTAGGAGGTGCTGGGCCTCCGCACTCCGCTTGTCACGTCAGTTAGTAGTCCATTTTCCCTCAGAATATTCAGGGGAAAAAATTCCCTGCTCGCGCCAGTATAATCGTTGTCTATCTTTAGGAGGTGCTGCCTGGGCTACCGCGCCCTAAATGATCTTTGGGGGGGGGGGGAGGAATTTACCTATGAATCTTTCGCTACGGAAATCATTTATCCTCGACTCCTTCGTCCCTCAAAATATTTATCCGCAACTACTTTGCCCAAGAGATCATTTACCCGTGACTCCTCCACCCCAGAAACGATTTACCTGTGCCTCCCTTGTCCCTGAAATCATTCATCTTTTTTTTTTCCTAAATGATCTTACGAAAAAAAAAAACAGTCACTGAGGAATGATTCCCCCCAGAGATCATTTACCCGTGACTCCTTCAAACCAGAAATAGGAGTCACGGGTATATGATCTCTGGGGGCAAGCTAGTTGCGGGTAAATAAATATTTTGAGGGAGGAAGGAGTCGAGGATAAATGATTTCTGTGGCGAAAGATTCATAGGTAAATTTTTTTTCTTGGATAAAGTAGTCACAGATGAGCGATTTCTGTGGCGGAGAAGTCTTGGGTGAACGATTCTTGGGGAGAAGGAGTCAAGGGTAAATATTTTCTGTAGCTAAGGAATCACGGGTAAATGATTTCTTTCGCGAGAGGAGGCACAAGTGTATGATTTCAGGAGCAAAGGAGTCACCGATAAATAGTTTTGGGGGTGAAGGAATCATGATTAAATGATCACTGAGGCGATGGAGTCACGAGTGAATGATTTCTAGGGAGGAGTCACGGGTAAATATATTTTAAGGTGAAGGTAAATGGGTAAATAATTTCTGGAACGAGGATGTCACGGGTAAATGATCTCTAGAGTAGGGGAAGGCCCACAATTAAATTATTTCTAGGTGGGCATAGGACCAGAGAGAGGTGATAGGAAACGTTCCTTCGAATATTTTTGTTTTTAATGCACAGCTCTGTTGGTAGACAACGCGTAGGATTTTCACTCATGCTTGAAATGATAAAATAAATTAATGCCATACGGAATTTCTTGTAAGCAGATTTCTGGTCGTGCTCTCGAGCAGCCGAAAGTGAACCTCGTTGATTGGGGCGACCCTCTCGGAGACTCGAGACCGAAAATAATACGGAGAAAATAATGGGTCAGTCACATGTTGTGTAAAATACAAGAGCATGACCACCGAACGACCTTGAATTCCACATAATCTCCCATCTTACGGGTTCAAACATAGTGGCGGCTGGTTTCCGATTCAGAAAATTGGTGCCGTTATGGATTGTTCAGGTTTTCTTGCAGAATCGGAAACCTGCAGCCACTATTTTTGTACCTTAAAAACCTTTATTTGTGTTTGAACCTGTTTTTAGCACAAGATGGCCACGGATAAATAGTTTCTAATGCCAGGACACCAAAAAAAAACTTCCAGTTTATTGTATCGGGCCGATAATGCACGTGTGGACTGACACACGTTTCAAATTCGAAATCAGACTTGGCCCGCTGACCACACGAGAGGGTCGTTTTCAATGTTGAAAGGGTGCTCAAAACTGTTTTGAAAAATATGTATTCAAATACAAGGCCACAACAGGAGAAATGTCCAACGAGGTGACTCAGAAAAAGATGCCCATAACCCATAGTTTCCCAACCTTTTTTGTCCCATCGCCCCCTTCTTCAGAATTTTTTTTCTCCCATCGCCCCCCAACGCAATCTGACCCATGGGATCCTATGTTATACCCGTAGCTTCTACTGCCCCCTTGAAACTTTCCATCGTACCCAAGGGGAATCACTGCCATAGCCATAGGCGTATAAGCAGAATTTTCTCAAGGGGGGGGGGGGGTTTACGTTTTTTCCTGCAAATTAACACTATAATCTCGGCTTGAGGGGAGTTAACGCCCCCCCCCCCCCTTTTGCGTACGCCAATGCCCATAACAAATATGGATATGTCATATATTGCTAAAATACAGCACCCAACTACCAATTAAAAAATGCAATTATCAAAACTAAAAACTATATGTACAATGAGGAGTGCCGTCTTAACGCATGGGCACACCCGGGGGCCTCAAGAGAAGAGGGGCCTCACAAAAATGAGAATGAGATCCTGTTGAAATTTTCTAGAATTTACCACGTAGGGCCTCGGAAAAAACATTTGGCCCGGGGGACCATGATGATCTTAAGGCGGCCCTGACAATGAGCTGTTTTTTCAGCATTCAGTGCCATTTTTTTAAAAAACGCCAGATTTCAAAACCACGCCAGATGTGAATTTTTTTTTGTTTGTGTCATAGGAATTAGCGCTCAAAGTGCATCGCCAACAACTTGCGCAGCATATTCTTGTAACCCTATGGAATGTCCTCAACGAAGATAAGAACGGCCACGTGTGAACAAATGACTCACCCCTTCTCTATCAATACACCGTTAGACGACCGTTAAAAACATCCAGCAAGATGTTGGGGTGGGGGGGGGGGAATGGCCAACGTCGACATTTTTTTCCTCCCTTTTTTTTGTGTGGAATACTACTACACAGTTTAACGAATCTTCCACAGACAATACCGAAGAGAGAGAGTTACCGGCAACCGTATTTTTTTTCTTTTCGGGAGCCATGGGGTCATGAATCTCACTCTATTGCCAGATTTGCCTCGGGCCAAATGATTTTTCTGAGGCCCAACCAGGCAAATTATCCAAAATCTCAACCAGATCTCATTTTAGTCAGGTCCCCGGGCCGTGGCCTCTGGTGAGCCCATGGCAAAACGGCACTGCCTATTGTCATACTTTCAGTTTAATTTTTTTTATCCAGCAAAACCTGTTTACAACGCTATTTTGTGCCACGATAAATCCCTACGATATTTTGTGAAAAGACTGAAATGTCTACAACAGGGATTCTTCATCCTTTCTTACATTGCGAACCAAACACAAAACATTTCCACGAAGCTGGAATGCCATGCCATGCTGCGTTATCTAGATTCACACAGTGGGGTATTAACGGAGGGGCCCGGAACTTCCAGTCAAACAGGAACCTCCATATTATTTGAGAATCTTTCATTTTGAGATTTTTTTTTCTTCATACGAATTTTAATTAATTCTGAAATTTTTTTTCATTTAATATTAATCCTGATACATTAATTAACCTGATACATTAATTAACCTGATGTATTACTAACCCTGATATTTTTATTAAATACGAATATAGAAAATATTTCAAATGAGGTAAAAATAATTCTGGATTCTCATTAATCCTGAAATTTTAGTTCTGCGGTCGAATCCCGTTATAGCGAAAATCTCGTTTTAACGAACATTTTTCTAATCACTCAAATAAGTTTACATAGGAACAATGCAAACAACCTGAAATTCCTTTATAACGAAATTTCGTTATAACGAAGTGATTTCTCCGGTCTCTTGGAGTTCGTTATAACGGGATTCGACTGTATTTCTAAATTATTAGCAAAAAAAAAAAAGTAATTTTGAAATTATTTCTATCACAAATTCTGGAATACATTTTATCATTGAGGATTCTTTTTCTATTTTGCAACCCCATGTAAACCTCTTCGTGGACGGCCACTGCAAAAAGTTTCGAGGGCCAAATGTGGCTTGCAGAACATGCGTTAAAGACCTCTGCTGGTCTGCAATGATATTATGTTATATCTCCTCACGTAAACGTGACCAAGCGTGGATCCAGAGCGATGTGTCACGAACGGGAGTAACTAATTCTTACGAGCCAGCGATCTATTTTCCCCATATTTTCAATGCAGGAGGGGGGGGGGGGAGTCTTCGTCCTCCCACCAACCATCTGCATCCGCGGCTGAATGTGACAGTACATGAAGTTTCGACTCGGAAACTGCCATAAAATATCATTATGAACGAAATCCACTGCCCAACTTTTGAAACGACACCACGTGAGTCAGATCTTTACTAATCATCCCTTGTCTATCATTATCTATAGTCTGTGGGTTAGACAGTTTTCGATGTGATGTTTCCTTTGCAATGCGTTCCTAATGTAAATTAAGAATTCCGGAATTAATAAAAATTCGATCTACTGGAAGATAAACTCCAGAACTAGTAAAACATGAAATAGTGGAAGAAAAAAAAAATCCAGAGCTAATAATAAATATATCAGAACTAATGGAAAAAAAATTCCAAAAAAGTCCGGTTTTATAACAGAAATTCAGGACTAATGGAACAAAAAATTCCAGACATAGCAGAACAAATTTCATAAACAATAAAAATTCACAACTACTGGGAGAAAAAATCCAGAAATAACGGGACAGAAAATTCCAGAACTAATAAAAACTGATTACTGAAAAAAACAAATTTCGCAACAAATAAAAATTACAAATCTAATGAAAGAAGAAATTCCAGAACCAATAAAAATCCGAATCTAATAGACAAAAAATTCCAAAACCAATATAAATCTGAGAACAAATGGAAGAAAAATTCCAGAACTAAATATAAATTCAAAACTGATAGAAGAAAAATTTCCAGAACTAATGGATCAAAAATTTCCAGAACTAATGGATCAAAAATTTCCAGAACTAATGGATCAAAAATTTCCAGAACTAATAGAAATTGAGAAATTGACGAAATGGCGACAATTTACACAACGCTTATGAAGCAGCAGTTTTTTTTTTTTTTTTCTTCGGGTAAATTCTTGGGGGAATAATTTTTTCCCTAAATGTAGGGATTTTTTACAATTACGGGCGAAATATATTCGGGAGATAAAATAATTTTTCCGGGAGATAGAGTAGAAATTCATTCGGGAGCCTCCTGGAAAATCCGGGAGACTTGGCAGCTATATTTTTCTGTTCCTCTTCTTGCCCTTCCTTTTTTCCTCTACCATAAATGGCCTGAAGTTATGAGGGGGGCTGTATCTACATGAAATTGTGCCACTGAAATGGTCTTTCATGCATATTAGTGATTGAAATTATGGTAAAGTGATAAAATTTATGAAATTTTATTGTTATGATGTCGGTTCTTTTTGATTTGTTTGTGACTCCCTGTATCTAGACTCCCTGAAAAGAAAGTCGCGTGCTTTGAAACTTAAAAATCAACCCGCAATGTGTTGTCTCAACTTTATTTTTTGGTGAGATTTGCAATATTTCACTAACACCCGTGGTGAATCCAAAAATAATGTTTAGATACCTCTGTAATAAGTTCACAGGACTCTCGATTGTATTTTGTGGGTTTGGATTTGATCTCGATTGTATTTTGTGGGTTTGGATTTGATCTCGATTGTATTTTGTGGGTTTGGATTCTCAAACTGTGCGCCACGGCGCCTCTGACAAAGGTTGAAGGCGCATCAGGGCAACACCTCCTAGAGATAGAGGCAACACCTCTATCTCTAGGAGGTGCTGATCAGGGATCCTGACAAAGGTTTTTCGAAAATATTCTTTGTTAAACAGCTTTGGGGAGCCGGCGAAGCTTGCAGATAAGCACTGAATAGGGTAAAGGGGCGCCACGGGCGGAAAAAGTTTGCGAACTCCTGCCCTAGTAGAAAAACTCCAGATCGCAACCCTTCTATCTGAGGCTTGCACATTAGGTGCAATAAAATTTGTTACGTGGACTTATCGCAAACTAATAAACTGATCAAATGAAGATAAACAGAGGTGTTAATTTTCTTGTATGATTATCAAATTTACCTACTTCAATTAGGAATTATGGATAATCGCCGGTGAAAGTGATAAACACGTTAAAATTCATCAAATTTACCGAGGCGATCACCACTTTTCCCGTAATATTTACCGGTAAAAAATAATTTGGAGTGAAATATTCCAAAAGCATTCGACATTCTAGTGATAAAAAGTGAATCTCTAACAATGTAATGTGGATACATCCTATAAACAACTCCTATCTACTTAACCGTTTAAAGGTAGTTTTATTTACAAAAATACCAAAACATAGTTTTTATTTACAAAAATATCAGATAAAAATTGATTCAAACATTCCCAGTTTTTTTATCGCATATAAAGGATAGTTCAAAGTATTTTTTAAAATAAATTCGGAAACTTCAGGTTGATATAAAAAGTTTTGACAGAATTTTGAAATTTGGCACTTTTTCCCCATTTCGATAAAAATTTGCCAAAATTTCAATTTTGAAGTAAATTGAAAATTATTTTGCGCATTACCACTTACTATATCAAAGTAAATCAATTACTTTTTTTGTGCTGTTGCACATTAACAAGCTACGTGCGTTCAAATATGCATGTTCCATTTATGGATGGCCTTTCAAGCGAGCGGGATTCTAGGGATATCTAACGTGCAGTGCACTGCTTCGATTTCCCCGTTCGAACCCCAGGGTGTATTGTCATCATTCGACATGTGCAAAGGTGGTAATATGACTAATATGACACAGGAATGTGCTTTCTGCTGTGGATTGTAAATATTGGGTGAGTACTTTTTTGTTCTTGCATTTTTAGAAATGCATATTTTTGCAAACTGCAGACTAATCAAACCGAGTTCGACAAGATAGTCTTGTTATTTTCAGCTGTGTGTAAACCATATCAAAAAGATATCTCACATTAGAAGAAGGTGTAGGATATTTAGAAACTCTTTCAGATTCAAAATTAGAGGACATAGATACAGTCGAATCCCGTTATAACGAACGCCAAGAGACCGGAGGAAATACTTCGTTAAAACTAAATTTCGTTATAAAGGAATTCCATGTTACCTAACATTGTTCCTATGAAAACTTATTTGGGGGGATTAGAAAAGTGTTCGTTAAAACGAGATTTTCACTATAACGGTATCCGACTGTATATGCCAATTAACTGCTAATGAAAATGGGAACAACACGAATGAAGATGATAGTGTTGGAAATGATCTAGTAACAATAGTTCCAACTGATGTATGTGAAATGCTAGATAATTTTGCAACAATGAAGATGAGGTGTCAGAAAACTCCCGAAACGTGTTCGGGTCATTCCATGTCAAATCACCCAGCCATGACACCCATAGTCTCAGATTTCAATAATTTTTTTTCTATTTGTTGCATCTACCATCCTTATTAACTGTGTGAAATATTATTTGCATATCTCTAAAACTTTTTGAGAAAAAAAATGTTGAAATTTATCAAAAACTGATGCAGATGACTTTTCCGAGGCTCAATTTTTAAGCGGCATTGTTTGAGAAAATAAATCATAACTTTTTCAATTTTCAATATATTCAAGTGAAATTTTCACTAAAGTGTTCACAAAAACATACAGAATATGAATAAAAATAATTCATATACTTACATTTGAAATTTACATGCAAAAAAATTATGTAAACTTTGTTTTTGTAGAATTTTTCGTTAGAAAAAATACAATTTTTCAAACGTATTTTTAGACCAGAGGCACAGCAGTTACCAAAACAACTTTTATTTTAAATTTCTCCTAAATATATGAAGTAAAATACTGGAGAAAAAAAATAATGGTTTTTTTGACCGTTAATATGTTTATTCTGGCTCGCAACACAAAATTCATCAAAATAAGACTGGATCGTTCCGATTTCAAATCATTCAACTAGATACTGAAATGCAACCCATCATCCCGGATTCCAATTATTATTTTTTATTTCTTGCTTCTACCATGCTTGTTGACCATGCAAAGTTTCATGTACATATCTCAAAAAAATTTTGAGAAAAAAAAATGTTTTCTAACCTCACGAATGCGTCTCTTAGGCTAACCCATTCAAGCAATATTATTTGTGAAAATATATCATAACTTTGCAGATTTTCAATATATTCAAATGAAATTTCCACTAAAATGCTCACAAAAAAATGTAGATTATGACTAGGAAAGAAAATTTAAACCTTAGAGGAAAAAAGTAATTTAAATTTAATTTTTTTATTATTTTATTTTTATTTTTAACACAATTTTTTAAACACCTTTTTTTTTGGATGCACAGCAGGAATTTTCAATTTTTTTAAAATTTAATCCTATTAATAAATTAAGAAGACTGTAGAAAAGTAAACATTATTTTGACAGTTAATACATTTGAGTAACAAAACACAATTGTACTTATATGACTACATTAATTATATTTGTACATTTTGACTTAATATAATGATTCATGCTTAGTAAAGCGAAATTTATATTTTATTTTTCATGTACGCTTATACATTTATTACAGTATTCACTAAATTAAGTTTCATGAGTAGTTAATGCACAATAATTCAAAACAATTAATAAATTTTAAAATTCTAGGATTAAATGAATTTATGAATAATTAAAATGTAATGTGTCAAATGGAGATGAACAGTGATAGTAATGTAGAGAAGTAACTTGGAAAAATGTCAATTATTAAACAAGAAGCACTTGAAGAAATAAATTCATCTCTACAGAACATAGAAGAGTCACCAATTAAACTTCATAGGGTAGCTCCACAGTGCAAGTCAAACAATGCCAAAAGAAAAGTTGAATCTGCATGCAACACTTTAAAATCAAATGTTTGTGAAGTTTTTGAAGAATTACCAGAAAATGAATCTCAAAGCACATTTAATGAAGATATTAAACAGAAAGCAAATATGATTATTTTGATAAAGTTAATTAGAAATAAGACTCAATTTAACCATCACAACAAGGGGAAAACTGCAAATTTTAACTCTGGTCCCTGCTTTAGGAAAGGGGAACAAGGAAAAAAATCTGAAGAGTTCAATGTCACTGAATATGCTGTGTGAAAAGCAGGAGAGCTTTTGTAAATGAAAAAGCGAAGGTGAGCCATTGTGTTTTTATTGTAAAAAGAATCAAAAATTAAATTTCAACAATTTTTTTGCAATTTAATTTTTTAATGCAAAGGTTTAAATTTTCTTTCCTAATCATAATCTACATTTTTTTGTGAGCATTTTAGTGGAAATTTCATTTGAATATATTGAAAATCTGCAAAGTTATGATATATTTTTACAAATAATATTGCTTGAATGGGTTAGCCTAAAAGACGTCATTCGTGAGGTTAGAAAACATTTTTTTTTCTCAAATTTTTTTTGAGATATGTACATGAAACTTTGCATGGTCAACAAGCATGGTAGAAGCAAGAAATAAAAAATAATAATTGGAATCCGGGATGATGGGTTGCATTTCAGTATCTAGTTGAATGATTTGAAATCCGAACGATCCAGTCTTATTTTGATGAATTTTGTGTTGCGAGCCAGAATAAACATATTAACGGTCAAAAAACCATTATTTTTTTTTCTCCAGTATTTTACTTCATATATTTAGGAGAAATTTAAAATAAAAGTTGTTTTGGTAACTGCTGTGCCTCTGGTCTAAAAATACGTTTGAAAAATTGTATTTTTTCTAACGAAAAATTCCACAAAAACAAAGTTTACATAATTTTTTTGCATGTAAATTTCAAATGTAAGTATATGAATTATTTTTATTCATATTCTGTATGTTTTTGTGAACAATTTAGTGAAAATTTCACTTGAATATATTGAAAATTGAAAAAGTTATGATTTATTTTCTCAAACAATGCCGCTTAAAAATTGAGCCTCGGAAAAGTCATCTGCATCAGTTTTTGATAAATTTCAACATTTTTTTTCTCAAAAAGTTTTAGAGATATGCAAATAATATTTCACACAGTTAATTAGGATGGTAAATGCAACAAATAAAAAAAAATCACTGAAATCTGAGACTATGGGTGTCATTTTGGCATTTTGCCGGGTGATTTGAAATGGAATGACCCGTTCTTCAAAAGATGTAGGGCAGAAAAAAAAGGACCAAAACGTAAGTGCAACACTCATACGAAAGTTTCAAGAAAAAGCAAGACAGTTTTGAGCAACCCGAAAAAAAAATATTGCATGGGATAAAAAAAAAATTATTTCTAGAATCTGATCAAAACCGATCTGATATCAAATATCTCTTTTAAAAACGTCTGTGATGAGGAGTTGGTCCATCAAAAATATAAACGCTTTCTAGATATTATAACACTTAACTCAAACCTGTGGACTAAAAAAAAAGCAAAAAGATCAACAGGTAAAAATAAATGGATTACAAAAGAGCTCATAAAAAAAATAAACGTCAAAGAAAAATTATATAAAAAATACAAAAAGTATCCAGGCATAATTACATATGAAATGGAATACAAAAACTATGATAAGACACTGAAAAACCAAATTAAGCAAGCCAAATGTGAATATCAAAAAAACAAATTTTTTGAATGTCATAAAGACAAAAGAAAACAATGGAAATATATTAACAACTTTGTACTCAACAAAAATAATTCAAATAAAATTCTTCCAAATCACCAAGACTCAATAACATTGGCAAATCAACTTAACATAGACTTTATTACAAGAAACCTGGATAGAGAAGATAATGAACACATGTATGAGGATGAAAATGACTGTGTTTCAAATTCAATGGTGAGCATGGAAATAGAAATACCCACTTTAAAAAAATTAATAAATGATTTAAATGAACATAAATCAAATGGATATGATGGGCTAACAACCAAAAATGTTGAAAATTATTGCACTATACCACATTGATATCTTAAAAAACCTAATTGATTCTTCAGTAAGTAAAAGTCATTTTTACGATCAACTTAAGTTCTCCCTTGTACATCCAATCTACAAAAAAGGAGATCCTAACAATATGGCTAACTACAGACCAATCTCAGTTCTTCCAATATTTTCAAAAGTTATTGAAAAACATATGAATGGACAACTAATTAGCTTCTTAAACCATAACAACTATATTGCATGCAATCAGTATGGATTCCAGCAAAACAAAAATACTGAAATGGCTATACTAAAAGTCTGTAATTATCTAAATAATGGTTACAATAATAACAAATATTGCATAATAGTCTATCTGGATTTAAAGCAAGCATTTGATAACGTAGACTTAAATATATTAACAATAAAATTACATAAGGCTGGAGTCAGGGGACATGTACTTGAATGGTTCAAAACTTATTATTTACATAGACACCAAGCTGTTACTATAAATAAGGAAATTAGTGATTACCACGAAACCAAAAAAGGTGTTCCCCAGGGATCAGTGTTGGGTCCCACATTATTCTTAATTTATTTAAATGACTTTTGCAAAATGCACCTGAACGGACAGCTAATCTCATTTGCAGACGATACAGCATTATATATAGAAGATGACGATATAACAAATCTTTTAATAAAAACTGAAAATGACCTTAGAAATAGAAATATCAATCAGTGGATGACAAAAAATAAACTTAAACTAAACATTAGTAAAACAAAATATCAATGCATAAAAACACGAAGTATTCATCATGACACTGAAATTCACGTTAAAATCCATAGCTGTCACCCACAGGAACAACATAACTGTAATTGCGAACTCATAGAAAGAGTATACGAGTATGAATATTTAGGAATAATCATTCAAGATGACCTAAAATGGAGTGCTCATTGCAACAAACTTGTCAAAAAACTTAGATTACACACAGTCCTGATATATAGATTAAAGTACCTAATAGATGCAGACTTTCTAAAAGATATTTTCTATGCTTGGGTTTTCTCGATAATAACCTATGGCTTATGTGCTTGGGGAGGTGCATACCAAACCAACATTGAGAAACTAAGCAACATATATAATAAAATAAGAAGTATGATAATGGACACATATCGTGAAAACAGTAATAATATAAATAGCTATATTTTTAGCATCAGACAGCTATATATTTACAGAATGATTAACTTCTTAACAAGAAACAACGAATGGTTACAGAGAAAAACAAATAGAACCTCGGTAAGACTTAAAAACGAATATCAAATACCAAAACCTAAAAAACATCTCTTCCAGAAAAGTTTCTCTTTCAATGCACCTAAAATAATGAATTTTTTCCAATCGGAGTACCAAACAACTAACAACACTAACAAAAAGTACGAAATATATCAATATGTAAAAACGTCTGAAATAACGAAAATGATATTTTCCTAGCATTATGAAATGTTCTTGATTGCTCTATTTCATTTTCACATGTCCTGCCAATAGCATATCTAGACACTATTACATAAATTATGTCTTGCACACTGAATCACCTACAATATATATAATTCTCGAATTTTTGCGAAACCTTCACAATTGTGAAGTTACAATCGTCTATTTTATATTTTTTTCTGTGATAAATTTTATCCCATTGCTTTATGTCTTCATGCAAATAGAAAACCTAATAACATTGTAATGTACTTTGGTTCAAATTGGCGGCTAAACAAATAGAAATATTCAAAGGAAAAGAGAAAAAGATATATATATGTGTATATGTATCACTCATTGTATTACTTTTATAATTATTATTTTTCTTTTTATTTTTTATTTAATTTAATTTTTTTTTTATCTCTTATTTTGCTTGTGTAAACGGATGGTGAATCCGATACAAAGGCATGTATCGGTAAACATCTCTGACCGGAGTCGCTCTGATTCAATGCGTTCTTTCTATGCGAATATAGAGTTGTTTTAATTTTATTGATATCACCGAGGGTCCAGTATGTCATAAAGATTGCCCCAGTCTTTATTTCGTCTAAATCGGGCGAGTAGAACCGAAGTTAAGAAGACTTCGCCCAGCAGCTGAATCGTTCGAATGCGTGGCAAGATGGCGGTGACCGTATGTTGATAATCACGATTCTCGCACCAAGCAACTCTAGCATGCTGGTCCACCGATTGTAATTTTCGGGAGAATAGATAAATTTTGTGATTTCGATTTGATTCCAGATTTAATAATATTATTTTAAAATCTTATCTTTTATTGTGTCTGCAACGCAAGGACAGTGCGCGGTTTGCCAAAAAAAACACTATTACTTGTATAAATGCTACCAATGTGACAAACGGGTCCATATGTTTTCCTTCTTTTATCACGGACATTAGAAAAAAAATTGAATTTTCAGCACACATTTCTATGTTAAAAAACTGGTATGTGTTGCGAATTTTAATTTGCAGTAGAAAATAGAAAATTTCGTGTGATAACTGTACTCCAGAAATAAATAATCGTGAGAATATAGGCGATACCAGTTTTCGCTTTCACCTCTCCCCAAGTGCCAACGTTCTATTTAAGAAATATCGTGAAACACAAAGCAAAAAATTATTTTCTCGAAATTACAAAGTTGATCTATGTATAGGCATGCAAAAGGACCTCGAATTCCAAATTTCAAAGTAATAAGTGACTTAGTTCATAATTCGGCCTTTAAACGGTTAAAGAAAGGGAATAAAAAAAATTGGTGTAGCAAGAAAGCGTGGTTGTGTGCTTAAATGTCATCACATTCCCCATGTGCTATACACCCTCTCTTTCGTCCACGTCTGCCCCCATGCAAATTCCGACACCAACTTTTTTTTTTATCTTCTTTCCCCCGACAGACCAGACACGACCCACAGGCTCTGTCCCTCCCGGGATATAAGCCATTTACCCGTGCGGGTTGGAGTTTTGCTTCTCCCCGGCGGGGAATCGAACCCCGGTCTCCCGCGTGACAGGCGGGTATACTTACCACTATACTACCGAGGACAATCTCTCTCTCTTCTTTCCCCCGACACACAAGCCTCCATTTCCTTTCAGCCAGCTGTTCTCAACCTTTTTTGACTCACGGAGCCCTTTCGGTAAAAAAATTTCTATGCCAGAGCCTCGTAGGCCAGTTTTTTATTTATTCATGAAAATTACTGGCTTATTTTTATTATTTAAAAATATTTATAATAAATTTTCTCCAAATTTACTGTTTTATTTTTTTCATTTTTCGCGAGCAGCAGCGGAGCCCTTGAAGAGTGCAAACGGAGCCTTAAGGACTCAGCCGAGCACCGGTTGAGAACTGCTGCGTTTCAGCCACCCTTTTCCTTTCTCGCTTTTAGGATGAGGGAATGGGTGGCTTCGCTTCCTTTCCCTCATATCTCTCAATAATGGAAAAAAAATTACGGGACCAATATAAATATTCGAACTAATGAATTTTGCAAAAATGTCAGAACTAATAAAAATTTATAACTAACGGAAGAAAAATTCCAAAACTAATGAAAATTTGAGAAATAATTTAGAAGAAAAAATATTCTGGAACTAATAAAAATTCAGAAGTGTAACCGTTTTAACAGTCATAACGTGCGGGATAACTTCACAGGGCTGGCTTCCGCGCTTTTTATTCACTGTGACGCAGATTTGAATACGGTTTCTTCTTTTTTCCCAGGTTACATTTACATGCATGGTGTTCTTTTTCTCCCGATACATTTCAACAGGAATGCCGTTTAAACGCTTGCAGGAGCGGCCGTTTCGAAACGTGCTAGAGTGTTTGCGTTTCATGTTAGACCATGAGTACTTTGATGATATGACAATTGTTTGTATTGGTGTGTACAATCACCTCTTAACGTTTTTAAAATTTTTTTTTTGAATCACCCGCTACACAAAATGTACATCATAATATTAAATGATGAATGTTAGTTACTATATGATGAAAATAATTTTTTTTTTTGGGGAGGGGGGGTCTAAAACTTTGCTTCTTCTGAGGGGGGATTACGTTTTTTCCTGTAAAAAAAAATAGCACTATAATCTCATCTGAGTATATAGTGCCCCGAAGACCCCCTTCCCCTGAAGATGAGATCATAGTATAATCTTTCGTAAGCCAATGCACGAAGTAGTAAATGAAAAATTATTTTTTCCATTGAGACAGCAGTTTTTAATGACTACTCAAAACACTGACACCCAATGGGCTTTTGAATCCTCAAACCAAGCAAAGGAGAAATTAATACACCATAAGGCCCACATACACCCCCTCCCCCAAATAACATGAAAAAAACGATACAACTTCTGCATTGGCAGAATTATCAATTGCAATCTATTGAATGCAAATGGTGAAATTTCGATGGTTTCTTCTTCATTTAGAAACAGTTACAAGAATTTTGTTGAAAGGACTTCGTAAAAAAAAGTAGGACAGAAGTAGGTCATTTTACCAAAAAGTAGGACAAGTGGGAGCCCTGCTGAATTAATGATGTAATTATCAGATGATATTTCGATACGAAGTTGCAAATTCCTGCTCATGGCCGTACACCCCGCATTTAGCCATTACCTCCAAGAGATACATATCGAATTTATAGGTCCATATTAGATACATGCATATCTAGGAAGTAATGGCCTAATGCATTTTTTTCGATTTCCGGTGGCTACAAACGTGCGCGCTGTGATGCGCTGAACCTTAACCTCTTCCTTTACAAGCGATTGGTAAGAAATTCGGATGCTCTCTATTTGACGAATCCGCAATAAATATAGTAACCTTGTTGTAACCTAACCGCGTGTTAGGAGAAGAAAGGAAAATGAAAAAAAAAATAACAATATAGGTACGAAGTATATAGATTTCTCTTTTCCCTCTCACTCTACATGTTTTCTTTCACTCTAATAAAAAAGATACATCATATGTAGGGGAAAAAATTACTATCAGGGTATACAAAAATAAAGAGGAAAAAATTTGTAGGATTGCAACAAAGCTTCCGGACGATGAGGAGAGAAGAAAGAAAACGGAGTGAACTTGTTTGAATTTATTCCACTGGCGTTTGGACGCAATATTACGTCCTTGATCGTAAAGTGGTTAATCAGAATTTGAACTTTTGAATCTGAAACTTTTTGTTAAATACTTTTTCCAGTGTTTTTCCTTATTCACCCTTTTAAACAAACCCATATCATATCCATCGCTAGTACCACCCTCCTTATCCCGGCACCCTATGTGGGATACACTACAACAACTGCTTAACCCTACAATGCCCCTCCTACACATTAATTACTCTACGGAACTTCCAACGAATCGTACATGCCGGTTTGTGTGTTCTGAGTGTACGTGTGGCTAGAGCCGCAACTAGGGAGAGCAGTCGGGTCTGGTGCCCCTGGCGCCGGATCATAGAGAGCGCTACTTTCACCCTTTAACCCAGGGGTTTTCAACCCATGCCCCGCGGGTGAAATGTGGCCTTCCGAGATTTTGCTGTGGTCCATCGCCCATGTTTGTAAAATAGCTACTTTACATAGAAAAATGATTACAGTCCAAAAAAAAAAAAAAAAATCATTAAACAGATTGGGCCGCTGAAATCTGAACTGCTGTACTTAGAACTGTGAGACACTTTCCAGATTCAATATTAATGCTGTGCATTTGATGCATTAAAAAGGAATGTCGTAATGAATTCGGGGATCCTAAGCCAAACCAGTTTTTGAAGCCAATGATTACACATAGGCTACATATTTCAAGAGAGGCCAAATTCGGCATCCAACAGGTATACATAATTAAAGAATTCACAAAAATGCTAAATATACCTTTAAAATGGAAGAAATAATTTTAGAATTATTGAAAAAAAGTAATTTCACAATTGATGGAAATTTATAATTAATTAAAAAATAGTTACTTTACAGAATTACTGAAAGGAATGATTACAGAACTAGAACTAATGCAGCTCAGAGTTATTGATGATAATAATTTCAGAATTTTCAAGAATAACTTCAGAATTGTAAAAATAATAATTCATGTGAAAATTAAGAATTTACAGAAGAAATAATTTCTTAAAATTAATAAAAAGTAATTTTTGTCAGTGTTATCGGGACAAATTTCAGATTTCATAAAAGAAATAACCGATTGAAAAAGAATTACTTAATTAATGAGAGGAAGTTAGTTTTGAAAATAAATATATATATAAAAATTTGATGAAAGAAATAAATTCAGAGTAAATAAAAAAAGTGCTCAATAATTTTGTGAATAACCGCGAATGTCATGGTATGACCTTGTGGCCCTCAGACTTGGTGAGAAGTTAAATTTGGCCGCAATTCCTGAAACCCCTTCAAAATTTCAATTGGCCAAAAAGCAAGCTTGCCCGGTTGACCAAAAATCTAGTTGTGGTCCTGGATGTCCTAATTGACTCGCGGTGAACTTTTTATTATATAATTACTATGGTATAGGCCTCCCCTTGTTTTTTAATTTACTGATTTATTTTACTTTCTTCTAGCCTCTGGCACGTGCAGAACTGCTGCTCTAAACTACTGCCTCTTGATATAACGATAATCCAGCAATCGTTGGTGTCTTCTTAATAACGATATTACGTTTCCTATGAATGATTAGCATTCGGAAACATTCAATTAAAATTCGATTAATCAGTCGATTAACCAATTAATATTTTTTGATTAACCAGTTAAAAATTTTAATTGATTAATGAAAATTCTGAAGTAAAGGAATATCATCCCGTAATTAAAGATTACTTACAGGAATTAATGGAAAATAAACCTTTCTGTGTGTATGTTCTTTATACAAAATCTACAATTTTGGGTCGATCGTCACCAAATTTTGCAAATTTTTTTTGGAGGTGGGACGTCGGATAATACAGAATGTCGGATAAACGAAGGTCGGACGAAAAAGACTCTACTGTATATTTATGTTGTGCCCGTATAATATATGTGTGAAGTTTCTACATATTTTTCTGTACATTTATCTTGTTTTCTATATACATGTACTTATGTTGTTTTTCGAAGTATTGTATTGTGTTGTTATCAAGGTATGAAAGAATCATGATTTTTTTCAAAAAATCAAAAAAATCGTATTTAAATCAGACTTTCATTTTAATTAACTGACTGCTTATTAATTAAAAGAAATCTTGTTAATCATTAAGAATGCACATTTTCAAATCACTTGCTTTTTTTTTCCTAATCGCTCAAATTTAATTAAGTATTATTGAATAAACTACAAACGAACTACAAGCAAAAAATTAAGAATGCCAAAAATCTGCGTTTATCTAACATGAAAGGTCATTGAGCCCGAATTAATTTCATGGATTAAAATTTTTTTTGTAGAGAAAAGTGCTTTTATATATATTCATTAGGCTCCCCTCTCCTCCATTAAACTGAATGAGTGGTGGCAACTTAGTATCACACCTATTGGTGCAGGTATCTCAATTCACTGAATGTGCAATAAATAGAATAAAACAAATTCTATTGTTTCTTGTGTAATTGATTTATTGCATTTATTTTGTTCCCAGCTTGTATGACGTTGTTTAATAATTTAAACGTTTTTATTCTTTCACAGATTTAATGAGTTTTGGTAAAAAAACAAACTCAAAATTTTAAAGTGAAAAGTAAAGGCAAAAGCCCAATGATATTTATGTTCCTACAACATCTACTATTATTTTGAATCAGCAATTAGAGCATAGAATTCAAGGCTTTATACAAAAAATTATTTCCTCTGTTTTTTGACCCCAGTGCTGTCACATTGTAATGCATTGAAAATACTTGGTAAAGTTTAGCTAAGTGCTAAGTCCAATTTCCTGTATTTTTGTGAAATTTTTTCCTTGCACAAAATCTAGAAATAGAGCAGCTTTCTTTCTGCACTGTATCTAATGATTAAGTCCAAGTCTATATTTACCCCAAAAAACATCGTCTATACTTCTTTTAATCACGAACTTTACCACATATCAGCATGCATACCGTACCACTTTACTTTCACTTCAATATCCTTGAAGTTACATAAAGAAAAATCAAAATTTAAGTTTTGTGATTTAAATGATTTTTCTTTTAAAAAATCAAGTGATTTAAACCGCGACTTAAATCGGCGTATCCTGGTTGTTATATGTGCATTAAATGTGGAATTTTAGAGTAAATCGTAACCAATAAAGCTTTTTTTATATTGTCGAATTCGTGTTCACCACACTGAATTACATAAGAAATGAAATAGAAAGACTAAAAGCAGGGAAAAAAAAGAGTAACTAAAACTAAAACACTTGGGTGGCCTCTTCTTGGAATGTCGTCGTCGGAGAGAGACCCTTGCGGGTGGTTTATCGTTCTGTTTACATATTAAGACACTAGGCTCTGCTCTCTATTGGAGTTGTATCGGTTTTTGAGGTTGTCTGTACATGCAGCAATATGGTATTTAGGAGAACATATAGGAACCCGTCGGTGAGCTGCTTCTTTCTGTCAAATAAAGAAAAAAAGAGTGTCTGGATTTTTTAGAAGGGTCCATACTGATCGAGGGGGTGAGTGCATATTACGATATTGCGGAATGCAACAGTCCGGATAATTGAAGCAAAACGAGTATCAGATAAAACGCGGCCCATTGAGAAAAATCATTCCCATAATAAATAAATAACGCTGGTATAAAATAATATTAACGAAAGATAAAAGTTTTTCGTCTATGGTAAATAGTCGTTAGTGAGGAGCACTTAACCAACAGGATTCACATCTCCATAAGAGACTACTGCCTCAGGACATTACAAAATATCTTTTATTATTGTTTCAATCTAGCGTTTTTCAAACTATGGCTAACGACAATGGCACAGGTCCACAGGCAGATTTGATAACTTAATTCTAAATGAATGAAAAATTATTAAATTATGTGAACAACATACTTATAGAGTAAAAAAAACTAAACCTCCATATAACTTCGTGTAATCATATCCCATCGAAAAAAATATATATATATATTGAATACGGGATATCGCAAATTGTATCTAAAAAAATGAAGGGGATCTAAAAAAATGAAGGGGATTACGGCAAATCACAGTAAACAAAAAACCTATTTCACGAAAAATAAAACGTTCATCATGTCCTGGTGAACAAAAACATGTATCATTGAGAAATACTGTATTCTGAAAATGAGGATATTAAATATGGCAAAATCATCAAACTGATGCTGAAAATACTGTGGGGAAATGAAGGTATACTAGAAATCACGGTGAATCAATATGTAGTTCACGAAAAAAATTTTCAGCATGACATGATGAGAATTCATAAATAAAATCCTACTTATATTAATTATAGTATATTCTAATATTATTTCACAATATAATTTATAAGTTGTGAAACTTCACGGTTTTAGAAATCTTTCACGTTCGAATAGGCTGCGTTGAAAAAACGGGATTATTGCAAAAAGAAAATTGAAAGATCTAAAAATACACGAAAACACGAGAATTTCCTCTGAAATTGGACTATATACTTGGGAACTGAGATGATCATTTACTTGATACACACAGTAATTTAAATACAAATACAAGGCCTCAACAGGCAAAATGTCCAACAATGTAGCTGAGAAAAAGATGCCCATAACAAAAATATGGATGTCATAATTCTAAAATACAGACTAAAATTTCGCACCACACATTTTCTTTTAAACACTTGTTTAAACATTAAAAAATTTTTTAATATACTTTCAAGGAACCTCCCCTCCCCCTCCCGAGCCTAGCACGGCACTCATTGCGCAATTATTATTTTAAATAACATATTTTCAGAAGCGAATTTCAATAACAATACAGTACTAAGAAATATTATTTAACATATAAATCCCAGATAAGCGCGAAAAATTTGAAGATAAATACACATAAATTAATAAAAAATGTACACAAAATACAGACATACACTATCAATTGATAGATGAAACACACACAAAGAGATTTAAAAAAGATCAAAGCATTACATGAAGAAAAAAGATTAAAAGCAAGAAAAGAAACGAACGATTTCTGATGCTATACTAAGTAGGTACTAGTAAGTACTATTCATAGACTTAAGATATAAATATCTTAACAGAGTAATAGTATTATTACTCTGTGGTACTATTAAGTAGGGAGGTGGTTTCACTTTAAAGATTAACCGCAATCGATACATCATTATTAGAGATACTCAAATTTCGCAAAAAAAAAAAAATTTAATCAGAAATTTCGCATTTATTCGCAAAAAAAAAATTATTTTATTTTGCAGTAACGAATTTCAAATGACAAATTTCCCACTCATTCACAAAAGAAACTCGAATACATAAAACATAGCTGAAATAAAAAATTTCGCATTTAAATAAAACCGGCCGTATTACTGGAAAGTGTTAAAGTACTTAATTGAAATATAGCATTGCAGTGATATATCCTCTACTTTCCTCTAATTTAACCTTATTTTTCAAATGCTTTTATAACATCCTTTCCCGAAATTCCAAAAAGTTGCATATACAGTCAAATACACTTATAACATAACCCGGATATAACATAAACCGTGGATATAACATAAAGATGTGGAATTCTTAAAATTTGGCCCATTCACGTCTGTATATTTTTAACTCTGTTATAACATACCCTGCTTAAAGCATACACTGTGGATATAACAAACCAAAAGAATGGTCTTAACCAAGAAAATAATTCGGATATAACGTGCTGCAAAAAAACCCTGGAAAAATCACCTAGGGGCTATGTTATAACCGAACGACTGTATTCACATCTAACACGATGTCAGAGGGGAAAGAAGTGATGCTTGTGGTTTCCCTTTCAAGCACACTCACAAGTACTGTCCAAAATTACGACTTCCTCACTTGAAAAAGTGTAAATTACCTAGATTTCGCTAAAAATAGTAAAAAATCAAATTTTAGCATTTATTCGTTAAAATTGGCAAATTTCACATTTATCGCATTTATTTCATAAATTTCGTATTTATAGCGGTTATTTTTTAAATACGAAATTTACGTATTAAACCTACATGAAAA